>NC_142780.1:36592700-36712700 GCF_988280905.1 Pimephales promelas
TGATATCAGCGCACCTGTAGCGAGCGGGTCATGTGATATCAGCGCACCTGTAGCGAGCGGGTCATGTGATATCGGCGCACCTGTAGCGAGCGGGTCATGTGATATCGGCGCACCTGTAGCGAGCGGGTCATGTGATATCAGCGCACCTGTAGCGAGCGGGTCATGTGATATCGGCGCACCTGTAGCGAGCGGGTCATGTGATATCGGCGCACCTGTAGCGAGCGGGTCATGTGATATCAGCGCACCTGTAGCGAGCGGGTCATGTGATATCAGCGCACCTGTAGCGAGCGGGTCATGTGATATCAGCGCACCTGTAGCGAGCGGGTCATGTGATATCAGCGCACCTGTAGCGAGCGGGTCATGTGATATCAGCGCACCTGTAGCGAGCGGGTCATGTGATATCAGCGCACCTGTAGCGAGCGGGTCATGTGATATCAGCGCACCTGTAGCGAGCGGGTCATGTGATATCAGCGCACCTGTAGCGAGCGGGTCATGTGATATCAGCGCACCTGTAGCGAGCGGGTCATGTGATATCAGCGCACCTGTAGCGAGCGGGTCATGTGATATCAGCGCACCTGTAGCGAGCGGGACATGTGATATCAGCGCACCTGTAGCGAGCGGGTCATGTGATATCAGCGCACCTGTAGCGAGCGGGTCATGTGATATCAGCGCACCTGTAGCGAGCGGGTCATGTGATATCAGCGCACCTGTAGCGAGCGGGTCATGTGATATCAGCGCACCTGTAGCGAGCGGGACATGTGATATCAGCGCACCTGTAGCGAGCGGGTCATGTGATATCAGCGCACCTGTAGCGAGCGGGTCATGTGATATCAGCGCACCTGTAGCGAGCGGGTCATGTGATATCAGCGCACCTGTAGCGAGCGGGACATGTGATATCAGCGCACCTGTAGCGAGCGGGTCATGTGATATCAGCGCACCTGTAGCGAGCGGGTCATGTGATATCAGCGCACCTGTAGCGAGCGGGTCATGTGATATCAGCGCACCTGTAGCGAGCGGGTCATGTGATATCAGCGCACCTGTAGCGAGCGGGTCATGTGATATCAGCGCACCTGTAGCGAGCGGGACATGTGATATCAGCGCACCTGTAGCGAGCGGGTCATGTGATATCAGCGCACCTGTAGCGAGCGGGTCATGTGATATCAGCGCACCTGTAGCGAGCGGGTCATGTGATATCAGCGCACCTGTAGCGAGCGGGTCATGTGATATCAGCGCACCTGTAGCGAGCGGGTCATGTGATATCAGCGCACCTGTAGCGAGCGGGACATGTGATATCAGCGCACCTGTAGCGAGCGGGTCATGTGATATCAGCGCACCTGTAGCGAGCGGGTCATGTGATATCAGCGCACCTGTAGCGAGCGGGTCATGTGATATCAGCGCACCTGTAGCGAGCGGGTCATGTGATATCAGCGCACCTGTAGCGAGCGGGACATGTGATATCAGCGCACCTGTAGCGAGCGGGTCATGTGATATCAGCGCACCTGTAGCGAGCGGGTCATGTGATATCAGCGCACCTGTAGCGAGCGGGTCATGTGATATCAGCGCACCTGTAGCGAGCGGGACATGTGATATCAGCGCACCTGTAGCGAGCGGGTCATGTGATATCAGCGCACCTGTAGCGAGCGGGTCATGTGATATCAGCGCACCTGTAGCGAGCGGGTCATGTGATATCAGCGCACCTGTAGCGAGCGGGTCATGTGATATCAGCGCACCTGTAGCGAGCGGGTCATGTGATATCAGCGCACCTGTAGCGAGCGGGACATGTGATATCAGCGCACCTGTAGCGAGCGGGTCATGTGATATCAGCGCACCTGTAGCGAGCGGGTCATGTGATATCAGCGCACCTGTAGCGAGCGGGTCATGTGATATCAGCGCACCTGTAGCGAGCGGGTCATGTGATATCAGCGCACCTGTAGCGAGCGGGTCATGTGATATCAGCGCACCTGTAGCGAGCGGGTCATGTGATATCAGCGCACCTGTAGCGAGCGGGTCATGTGATATCAGCGCACCTGTAGCGAGCGGGTCATGTGATATCAGCGCACCTGTAGCGAGCGGGTCATGTGATATCAGCGCACCTGTAGCGAGCGGGTCATGTGATATCAGCGCACCTGTAGCGAGCGGGTCATGTGATATCAGCGCACCTGTAGCGAGCGGGTCATGTGATATCAGCGCACCTGTAGCGAGCGGGTCATGTGATATCAGCGCACCTGTAGCGAGCGGGTCATGTGATATCAGCGCACCTGTAGCGAGCGGGTCATGTGATATCAGCGCACCTGTAGCGAGCGGGACATGTGATATCAGCGCACCTGTAGCGAGCGGGTCATGTGATATCAGCGCACCTGTAGCGAGCGGGTCATGTGATATCAGCGCACCTGTAGCGAGCGGGTCATGTGATATCAGCGCACCTGTAGCGAGCGGGTCATGTGATATCAGCGCACCTGTAGCGAGCGGGTCATGTGATATCAGCGCACCTGTAGCGAGCGGGACATGTGATATCAGCGCACCTGTAGCGAGCGGGTCATGTGATATCAGCGCACCTGTAGCGAGCGGGTCATGTGATATCAGCGCACCTGTAGCGAGCGGGTCATGTGATATCAGCGCACCTGTAGCGAGCGGGTCATGTGATATCAGCGCACCTGTAGCGAGCGGGTCATGTGATATCAGCGCACCTGTAGCGAGCGGGACATGTGATATCAGCGCACCTGTAGCGAGCGGGTCATGTGATATCAGCGCACCTGTAGCGAGCGGGTCATGTGATATCAGCGCACCTGTAGCGAGCGGGTCATGTGATATCAGCGCACCTGTAGCGAGCGGGACATGTGATATCAGCGCACCTGTAGCGAGCGGGTCATGTGATATCAGCGCACCTGTAGCGAGCGGGTCATGTGATATCAGCGCACCTGTAGCGAGCGGGTCATGTGATATCAGCGCACCTGTAGCGAGCGGGACATGTGATATCAGCGCACCTGTAGCGAGCGGGTCATGTGATATCAGCGCACCTGTAGCGAGCGGGTCATGTGATATCAGCGCACCTGTAGCGAGCGGGTCATGTGATATCAGCGCACCTGTAGCGAGCGGGTCATGTGATATCAGCGCACCTGTAGCGAGCGGGTCATGTGATATCAGCGCACCTGTAGCGAGCGGGACATGTGATATCAGCGCACCTGTAGCGAGCGGGTCATGTGATATCAGCGCACCTGTAGCGAGCGGGTCATGTGATATCAGCGCACCTGTAGCGAGCGGGTCATGTGATATCAGCGCACCTGTAGCGAGCGGGTCATGTGATATCAGCGCACCTGTAGCGAGCGGGTCATGTGATATCAGCGCACCTGTAGCGAGCGGGTCATGTGATATCAGCGCACCTGTAGCGAGCGGGTCATGTGATATCAGCGCACCTGTAGCGAGCGGGTCATGTGATATCAGCGCACCTGTAGCGAGCGGGTCATGTGATATCAGCGCACCTGTAGCGAGCGGGTCATGTGATATCAGCGCACCTGTAGCGAGCGGGTCATGTGATATCAGCGCACCTGTAGCGAGCGGGTCATGTGATATCAGCGCACCTGTAGCGAGCGGGACACTCGGATCCGTCGGGCTCCTGCGGCTCCTCGGGAGGCATTATAAAGACTGTGTGTTCCCCGCTGAGACACTCGTCCCGATCCATCAAACGCACGTCCTCCGGTTTCTCCACATCAACCTGATCAACACAGAGATGAGACTCAAGTCAGCTTTATTCAGCGTGTCAGAGCAGCTTTACAGAGATAACAGGACCATTATTAATTTAGTAATTTATTTATTAATTTAGTTCATTTATATATATACAGCCGCTCTGGAGAAGAGCGTGATGTCATCGTCCAGCTCAGTTCAGTTCTCGTATGATGCTGTCAGTGCAGGAGATCAATAATATTGCTGGATATTAAAATAAACGCAAGCCCGGATCTGATTGGCCGCCGGGGTCACATGCGCAGGTGAGCGTCTGACCTTCTGCACACACTCGTCGAAGAACTCCAGGCTGACGTGGCGGTCGCTGACGAACGAACACTCCTCGATGAACTGCGTGAACATCTGCGTCCTCGTGAGCTGAGCGTAGAACTTCTGCTGCGTGCGATCGCGAGACTTCAGGAAACCTGCGCGAACACCATCATCTCGTCAGCAGTGCTAGCGTCATGTTTATCTTTATTCAAAGCCTGTATGTATGATGCATTAAAAATCGACATAAAGCTAAAATGCATTATTTTTACAGATTCTTTCTGCCTGAAACTGGTTGCTTGCCGTGTTTTACTTTCCAAAGGTGAGGTGCATTACAAGGCATGATTAAAGCATTCGAATACTTTTATAATGCCTTTTATATAAATGCTTTAAGTAAAGTGTTACCGAAATTGCTTTTTATATTCATCAGAATGAACGATGACAATGATAATATCAGGTACTGTTAAAAGCATCTAAAGTTCATCTTGGGGTGAAGTGTCCCTCAGACCGTGAGTGATGTTCATGAGAGGGTATAGCGCACCCTGCAGGTTGAAGAGGGAGCTGCAGTCTGTGGTGCGGTCTGACGGCGCCTGTGTGATGGGCAGCAGGAAGGAGCGGTAGCCTCTCAGTAAGGAGCTCATGAAGCGCAGGAACGCCTCCTGGATCTCCAGCTCCAGCTGCTTCTGACGCCCGTAGATCAGATCGTAATCCGTGAGCAGGAACTCCAGCGTGGCCTCCTCCTGCCCCGGCGTGTAGACTGAGGGACACACACACACACATTCATGATTCTGAAGCTGAAAACACTGAAGTATTTTAGATGAGTATTCTTGCACTGACTAGATATTTTTAAAATAATGTAGACCACTTTTTATTGATAAGATCAGACAAGTGGCGTTATCAGGACTCACTGCATTATTAAACACTATATTCAACACGATATAGTAGTTTAATGTTGTGGGTGAACTATACACAATATACAGATTGTCACTATCCATGTTGCATTTTTGTATCGCGATATATTGTGACACGATGTATTGTTACAGGAAATGACATCATCTGCGGGTGTCAGGCGCTCACTCACTCTTCTCCAGAGTTTTGTTCAGGTTGGTCAGAGAGTTCAGGAGGATTTTCCCATGTTTCCTGGGCAAAGAGCGCCAGGACAGAGGCTTCTTATCCTCAGACCTGGAGGAACAGTTCAGCACATCACTCTTACAGACACTAACTCGTCTCTTCGGCGGCGTTTATAAGATCAGGAATACTGTCAAACACTGGAATATTATTATGATGTAAATCATCTGTTTTCTATGTGAATATACAGTAAAGTGTAATTTACTCCTGTGATTTTCAGAGTCACATGACCCTTCAGAAATCACTCTAATATGAGGATCTGATGATCAAGAAACACTTATGATTATTATCAGTGTTGAACACAGTTGTGCGTTTTCTTTCTCAGGATTCTTTGATGAATAGAAAATTCAAAAGAACATGAAATATAATCTTTTGTAACAAAATAACTGTGTTGACTGTCATTTCTGATCAGTTTAATGCATCTTTGATGACATGTTTGAACAGTGGTGTATATTAGTCCATCTCAACTTGATCCTAAATTAATGCATTATATTAATTCTAACTTGATTGTATTTCTTAATTCTATATTAATGCATTAAATTAATTCTATATTGAGTCTTCATTCTATATTAATGCATTATATTAATTCTATATTGATTGTATGTCTTAATTCTATATTAATGCATTAAATTAATTCTATATCAATTGTGTCTTCATTCTATATTAATGCATTAAATTAATTCTATATTGATTGTGTATTCATTCTAAATAAATGCATTATATTAATTCTATATTGATTGTATTTCTTAATTCTATATTAATGCATTAAATTAATTCTATATTAATTCTGTCTTAATTCTATTTTAATGCATTATATTAATTCTATATTGATTGTATGTCTTAATTCTATATTAATGCATTAAATTAATTCTATATCAATTGTGTCTTCATTCTATATTAATGCATTAAATTAATTCTATTGATTGTGTCTTCATTCTATATTAATGCATTAAATTAATTCTATATTGATTGTGTCTTCATTCTATATAAATGCATTATATTAATTCTATATTGATTGTATATCTTGATTCTATATGAATGCACTATATTAATTCTGTCTTGACTCTAAATGAATGCATTGATGTAATTCTATATTAATTCTATATTAATTCTATGTCTTGATTCTGTATGAAGGCATCATAACGCTGCAGCTCCGCATGATCCGTGTGTGTACGGAGACTCACTGGAAGATGGTGTTGGTGTCGAGGTCCACACACACCACGTCAGACGGGGGGTCGTAGAGGTCGAAGTAGCTGGAGTGGACGCCCACGATGAAGGGCATGGGGGCACAGAGCACATCCGCCATCCTCAGCGGGCACAGCGGGATATACGGGCAGAACCAGCGCAGGGGGAACGACACCTGACACACACACACACACACACACACACACACACTCAAGATAAATCTATTCGGACACACAATAGTAAAGGCAATTGCGAATTTTAATCTTACAATCCAGACGTTTTTTCTCGCAATTGACTCTCACACACACACACACACACACTCACCGACACCAGCGCCTCGCTGACGGACGTCTCACACACACACACACACACTCACCGACACCAGCGCCTCGCTGACGGACGTCACACACACACACACTCACCGACACCAGCGCCTCGCTGACGGAGGTCAGGACATCGGGTCTCAGCGAGTGCAGGAGCAGCTTGTGTTCGGTCAGGACGGCCAGCAGAAGGGTACAGGCGTTCTCAGGGCCCAGATTCTGCAGCAGCTTCACGAAACTGGCCCCACTGAGAGCGGGAAACACAGCAGCCAATCAGAGCACAGAGCCGAGACGCAACAGCCAATCAGACTCATGCAGGGAGAGTGTGTGTGTGTGACTGACCTGAGCGGCAGCGGAGATGAAACCGGCTGACAGAGCAGGAGGTTATCATACGGAGACAGCTGAGGACACACGGCACACATTTACACACACACACACACACACACACTTCTGAGTTCATTTCACACTGATTTCCGCTTCCACCTCATGCTTTGATTTCGCACCCAGCACCCGATTAACCATTAATTAGGGGTGTGACGAGACACTTATCTCACGAGAACGACACAAGACTTTTGCACAATAATTCATAGAAATCCACAATGACAACATTCATGACTGGAAATGACGACAACAATTCATATAGCGTTTGGTTATAACTTGTCAATCATCTTGATGGATGACGCAGAGGAAACGCTGACCAATAAGAGGACAGCTGTACTTGCATGTGACTTTGCGTGAAAACATTTTGCTACGCTTTGAAAGATCGTCTTGTGGAAGAGCGAAACCAACCAAGAGGAAAAGTGAGTTGGTTGGTTTGATATTTCGAGTGTGTGTGTGTGTGTGTGTGTGTGTGTGTGTGTGTGTGTGTGAGTGTGTGTGTGAGTGTGACATTTTAGTCTGGCGAGATCTCGTCACACCCCTGCCCGTAATCAACCAATCAATCCCTCAATCAGTCTGATCTCAATCACAGCTCTACTGATTGGGCCTGAGCGATCAGCTGCGGATGTCTACGGTACAGTCACTGAGGAGGATGATGATTGAGCTTCATCACCCCCTGTTACCCACGTGCCCCAGCGTGCCGGTCGGTAGCGCGCCGGTGCCTGCGAGGGAAGCGTCAGGGTTTAATAACACTCGTCAGCTGAAACACACGAGACACACACTCGCACCCGACTCGACCCCTCACCTGCACCAGGATACGGGGACGCTGGGCCGACGGGAACGGGACGTTGTGCATGAAGCTGGAAATGTGCCTAGAGACACACACACACACACACAAGATCAACATTCTCAAATAACACGACAGAAAACTTCTGGAATCCCAAATTACCGTGAATAACATCAAACAATATGAACAGCATAACCTTTCAAATATTACAATACAACGATTAATACAAAATAAAAGTGTGTTTACATAATATGTGTGTGTGTGTGTACTGTATAGTTATGTTGATTAATTGTGATTAATCATTTTACAGCTATAATGCTACATATTTATTTTTTGAAAATGCACATTTGACCAAAAGCGAGATGCAGATAAAATGACCTTTTATAACCTTCTGGGGTTGTTCGTTTCAGAGTCACACTCGGGGTGTTCGGGTCCAAATGGACCCAAAGGGCGGGATTTATATATTTTTTTTTAAAAATCATGATTTACTTGTTTTTTATAATATTTTTTCTTTTCTTTTTTGGTGCTTTGAGATAATTTCAAAAAAAAAAAATTTGAATTAGTATTAATGCAATAATTATGACAAAATCTCCCCCCATTGAACATAATAGAAAAAATATATATATTTATATTTTTCTTTATTTTTTTAAAGCTATATTTCATTTTAGAGTCAAGCCTAGGCCTCATAAAAGCAATTTTTGAAATGAGATGGATGCCATCTGGTGGACAAACTGAGCATTTTAAAAATGCAAAACACATGTATAATCTGAATTTTTTTGGTGTGTGTGTGTGTGTGGATGTGTCTGTTTTGCACTCTTGATGTTTTATAGATTCACCCCTTCACTGTTGTGTGCTTTTTTTTTCAAGATCGTGGCTGATTTGTAGATTGTACGCACAAAAAAACTCACTATTTTCACATTTTTGCCAATTTCCCATTCATTTTCCATGCGGCTCCATTTGGACCCGAACACCCCAATTGTGACTATTTTTTTTTTACAACCACTTGGACTATTCACATCCTGTCCCCAATTTTTTTGGGTGTTCAAATACCAAATACCAACAAAGTCACCAAATTTCAGACCATTCCCAGGAAGCTGTGATTTAAAAAAAAAATTCTGCGGGTCCATTTGGGCCGAACGACCCCAGAGGGATAAACATGTGCTCTTCTTTAATGTGCCGTTGATCTTCTAGAGTGACCACAGCTTCAGTGATTAGGACAGGAGTCATCTTTACAAGCTTTCTGCGTAATTCAATTATGATTTTAATGTTTTTATGAGACCCTGTGACTTTTCCTTCTTCAATACAAAAAAGTGATGAACTTTGACTAAAAATGTCTCTCTTGATGATTTATATTTCATGATATTGATCTCATAATGTCTAGATATAAATCCAAAAGCAATATATATAGAATGAGGATGTATTTATGATCACGACTCACTTCTCCAGCGGCAGCACGTGCGGCCCCGAGATGGAGTATCTGTAGATGAAGGTCAGGAACTTCTGGAAGACGCTGAAGAAGGGCCAGTGCGAGAGGACGCAGATGCTCTTCTTGACCTGAACGCTGCGGTTGGTGACGGGCCGCCGGTCCACCACACTCAGCAGACCCAGACACACACACTGCCGCTCCGACAGAGACTCGCGCGGGAACGTCTCGTAGAACTGGATCGCTGCTCCGTAAACCTGATGCACAACACACAGCACATCAGCACACACACACACACACACACTCTCGCTCTCACACACTCACTCACTCACCTTGTCCCCGGAGGCGCTGGTGAGGACGAAGGTGGAGAAGACGGGCAGCTGGTATTTGGTGTTGAGTGGCCAGCTCTCCACCGACACGCCCATCGGGAGACAGAACACCGGCACCGAGTCCGGCAGAGGGAACGAATCCAGATCCTCCTCGGGATACCGGCTGATCAGACCTGCACACACACACACACAGTTACGCAGTCTATAGTGTGTGTGTGTGTGTGTGTGTGTGTGAGAGAGAGACTCACCTGCTTCGTACACCAGAGCGTTTGCTTTAGACACAGAACGCTTGTAGCAAAGATACAGCGCAGGACCCCACTGCACACACACACACACACACACACACACACAAACAATCAAACCCACAGAGGAGAAACCGAGAGTAAGAGAAAGACAAATAAAGCAGAAGAGGAACTGATGGTGTTTGTGAAGTGTTTCAAGAGTAGCGGATGTTTGAATTACAAACTCAGCGCTCGTTTAGCTTATCAACACACACTCGCACGATTATGACTTTTTACCTCACAATTACAAGTTTAGATACACAGTCAAACCAAAATATATTCCGACTCCTTCAACATTTCTCACATTATCAGTTTATTGGTAAACATGAGCAGAACTCAGTTCTCAGATCAGTGGATATTTGACTGGTTTTGGACTCTCACACATGAATTATGGTGAATATCTGTGAAACTGAACTCCACAATTAGATAATAGCAGTTTAGCTCAACCAGTGACCAAGCGATGCTTCATGTTGTTCAGTGTGTGTGTAAAAAGAGCATTAGCGATTACAGAAAACACACTTCAGCTCAAAGTGGAGGAGTCATTATTGTCCCAAGTGTGTATTTATGTCTACTGTAGTCACTGTATGAAGAATATTTGGGTATAATATGTCTCGGTTTACTTTATTTGATCTCCTTACTTACAGAAATGACTGCACCGCTTGTAAAAATAACCAAAAAAATGATATGAATAATTTTTGGTCTGACTGCTATTCCTTGTTTAATTATTCATTTCTTTAAAAACTTTTGAATGGTAGTGTATATGGTTAGATATGGAGGCAATATGTTAAACAAATAAAGAGGAGAATCATTGAATCAGGGAATTCTCAAGTCAGTGAATCAATGAATCAGTGAGTCAATGAATCAATGAGTTGGTGAATCAGTGAATCATCAGCACCATGCCCGTGTTGAGGTTCTTGTCGACTCGGCAGTACGTGTGCGGTGCCGTCTCGCCCTTGCTGGGCATCAGCAGCGAGATCTCGGTCACGCCGAGTGTGTTCAGCGCCTGAGAGTCCGGGGCCCGGCGGTACATCAGGAAGGTTCTGTGAGTCCCGGGGCCGCTGGAGCTCAGGCTGGCCGACCGGCTGTACGGGGTCGTCTCGATCAGATGCCATCCCTGGCGCAGCGGGTCCTTGCCCTCGTACAGAACACTGCACACACACACACACACCATAACTCATCCACAGAGGAACACATCAGCAATGATATTCAGTTTATTTGACAGACAGATTGAAATGAAGCTTGTAAATGTCTCCTTGTATCCCTTTATTAAAGTCCCCCTGTGGTGTAAATCAGCGTTTAATGTTGTTTATGTGTGTGTGTTGTGTGTTTAATACGCTTAAACCGTGTAAGTTGATAAGTGGACAGCATTGCTGAGTATTTCCTCCTTAAAGGGATAGTTCACTTTGAAATTAATGTTTGATATGTTTTATCTTCCCTCAAGGGCATCCAAGATGTAGGTGACTTTGTTTCCACAGTATTTTCAATGTTGACATTTTCAGTCAAACCGTTGTTGTCTATCAGTCATACACTGGAGGCTAAGGGGGTCCACCAAAGAGCAGCACAGAGAAGTCCAAATTAAACATGATTTAATGACTCGTAAATGTAAGGACACACTGATGGCCTAAGACACGAAACGAGCGGTTTGTGTGAGAAAACCAACAGTATTTATATCGTTTTACCTCGTGTAATCATAGCCACTGACGGCACGGGCGCTTCGGTCTGGAAGTGATCGACGTCACTCTTTGTTTATACAGAGATTTGGGAAGTTTTTCCTTTCACTAAACATATTTAGATATACGGGAAACCGCAATGGAAGACGATTTCGGGATATCTAAATATGTTTAGTAAAAGGTAAAACTTCCGAAATCTCCGTGTAAATATTGAGTGACGTCACACGCAAGCGATCACTTCCGGCGTAACATTGAACTGATTCAGTTCGGTTCAGTTGGACATTGAACAACTGATTCAGATCACTATGATTACACGAGGTAAAACGATATAAATACTGTTGGTTTTCTCACACAAACCGCTCGTTTCGTGTCTTAGGCCATCAGTGTGTTCTTACATTTACGAGTCATTAAATCATGTTTAATTTGGACTTCTCTGTGCTGCTCTTTGGTGGACCCCCTTAGCCTCCAGTGTATGACTGATAGACAACAACGGTTTGACTGAAAAATGTCCAAATTGAAAATACTGTGGAAACAAAGACACCGACATCTTGGATGCCCTTGAGGGAAGATAAAACACATCAAACATTAATTTCAAAGTGAACTGTCCCTTTAAAACTGCAGTGAAATCTGCAGTACGCTTTGAAATCGCTGGTGTTTCTGACGTCACAAACCACCTTGTAACCAATCAGATCAACGGGTGATCGCCAACCAGTGGATCTCTGAGTGAGGGAGTGAGTGGAGGCGGGGCTCATTTGCATATTCATAGAACCGCGCATACTAAATGAGGCGAGGGTGTCGAGTTACATTCAAGATATTTTCAAGGAATAAACATGTTGCTCAAAGATGAGAGGAGTCGTCAGTGCGTCTCACCCGAGCTCTACGATGGGAGGCTTGTCGTGTCCTCTCCGGTAGCACAGGAACATGTGTGTGTTGTTCATCAGTCCCGCGCTCAGCTCCGCCGGATGGCCTGCTTGTGTTTTCTCGATGCACGTGAAGCCCTCGGGGACGTCCTCTCCCAGGCCGCGGGCGATCACGGCGAGATCCGTGACGGGCTGCAGAGCGCGGACGCCCCTCTGATGAGCCTCCTCCACCCGCGGCGACGAGTCGCCCGCCAGACCCGCCACCACGAAATAATCCACCAGCTGCGGACATCTCTCCTCCGCCATCACGCCGCTCTAAACACCACTGCGCACACACACACACACACACACCGTTACAGCGCAGGGCTAATCACGGGAGAACATTCAACTCATCATTTCAGAATACACAGCAAAAACTGCTTTTCTTACTCAGGGTTTTAGTCTTGTTTCCAGTCCAAATATCGAAATATTCTTAAATCAAGATGCATTTACAAGAAGACTAAAATACCACAAGACATTATGTCTTGTTTTCCAGGCAAATGAGTCAAAATGAAGTAAGATGTTGTTTACTCACACACACACTCTATCCTGACCCCTAAATCTACCCATCACCCACCCACATCTGTCTGATCTACACCACACGGGTCAAAGGTCACCGTGCAGGACACCTGATGACAGCCTGAACTGCATCCGTCACACTCGGGGATTCACATCCACAAAACACACGCAGGTCGCCACGGCAACGGGCTCAGAACCGGACATCCCGCAGTGGGAGGAAACCGGGATAACTGAGGATTTAATCCCGTCAAACCTCTGCTCACCTGGACAGATGTTCACTGTTCCCCGAGCCGAGGTCATGTGACGTATGATATCATCAAGCCGAATCTCAGTCAGCGAGAGGAACGAGTGCAAGAGCGACACGAGCTCGATCTGCTGAAGTGAAGAAGCGGCGCGTCTCTCGTCACTCCTGCGATCAAACCCACGAACACGAGTGTGTGAGCGACGACGACACGTGCAGGAACTGAGGAAACATCAGATCGCTCGTTCACTTCCTCCACAGGCGCTCACAAATCAGACCAGAAGACACGTTTCCGGCAGAAACACACACTGAGACACTGAGACACACACACACACTCAGGCCCTTGAGAGAGCAGCCAGAAAAATGGAGCATAGCTGTAAGAAAACTAAACTAGAGGTATTCGGTATTTCATGGAAGGAGATCTCGACCGCATACAGAGAGGCCTTAAAGCTACACTGTGGAACTCTTTTAGTTTATTCTTAGCTAAAAACCACTTAGTTCTTTGAAAAACATATGTGCTCATTAATGTATATTTATTTCGCTCAAGTAATAAAGTATTGTCGTGAGTGTATAAAATGCCATTGAAAACACAGTAAGGGGTACTAATGTCGGTCGCCATGTTGCCCCTCCATCTTCAAAGAGGGACATACTCGTTAATTCAAGCTTCGCCTTTCGCTTTTACGTTTGAGTTAACACTCACGGACGAGGTCGAACTGGAAGCCATGTTAATCTTGGACTACATTGCCCACCGTAGGAGTTAAAACCAAATCGGAATTGAGAGGAACACTGGATGGTATATATCTTTTCACCACTAGATGGAGGTAAAAATCACACAGTGCAGCTTTAAAAACGGTTAGATCTGCTTATTATTTTTCAAACCTATTAGAAGAAAATAAACACAATCATAGGCATCTATTTGAAAAAGTGGCTAAACTAACAAAAAAGAAAGCCTCAAGCCCAGAAGTGTGCAAGCAACACAGCAGTAATGATGACTTTATGAATTTCTTCACTAATAAGACTGATAATTGACCCTTAGCTAAGCCCCGCCCTCCCTAGTTACTGTTGCTATGCCTGTCAAGCTTTCGCGGCTGACACATCTATTACAGTGTGTATGCACCGGTGTCAGACATTCCCAATCAGATAATTAGTCATTTTTAGCGAACATGTGAAATATCTGAGAGAGCAAGACAAAAGGGACTGCAGTATTCCAGTCCAGGGATATATCCACGACATATTAATATGCAACCGATTAGAGAATAATTTGTTAAAAGTTGAAGCTAAAGCCTATAGCGCAAGCAGCAGCGCCTCATATGCTGAGCATTCACATGGGAAACACACAAATCGAGGACAGCAGGGTATGTGCAAATAATACTAATAATTATAAATCAAACAGCTGATCCATAAATCTTGTGGAAATAGACTAATATCGGGAGAGCCGTGATCGGATTGGGTTAAAGTTACTTAGTCAGGTAGGCTGTCGATTAACAAAATGCTGAAATATATTTTAAAGTATGTCAGTGAGCCTCCGTCTTGTCTTTAATCGTCTTATTTTACGTTATAAATACACACACACACTGAAGTACAGCAGCATCCATCCACAGGTCAACTCTCACACACACACACACACACACACACACACACTGAAGTACAGCAGCATCCATCCACAGGTCAACTCTCACACACACACACACACACACACACACACACTGAAGTACAGCAGCATCCATCCACAGGTCAACTCTCACACACACACACACACACACACACACACACTGAAGTACAACAACAGTGAATCCACCCACAGATCAACAGATCGCTGACGCAGGACAGAGGAACACACACACACACACACACTGCGGCAGCGCGACAGAGCATTGATCTAGACCCATGTGTACTCACACTCCTCTTATGACCGCGAGGTCAAAGTTCATGAGACCGCATGGCGTCCCAATGGTCACTTCAGGTTTCTCAGTAGTGCTTCCTTAGCTTTTCATAATCAGATTTTGGCCAAAATTGAGAGTCACTCCAAACCCAATCTGAGGCCGTGTGTCACATGAAGACTCACCCTGAACTAAACAGCATCAGAAAGATGAACACACCAGGTCACCGACTGACCCACGACCTCAGGTGCTTCACTAGAAAACTCCACTTCCTGTTTCAGGAGTGATGCGCTTCCTGTCAGCGCTGCATTTAGCTCTTTCTAAGCACTTTCAACATCCACTTCCTCTAACGCCTGAGCTGCATAACGCAAGAGTTTCCCTCGGCCCCACATCCGCTCATCTGCAGCTGCACACACACACACACACACACAAACACACACACACACACACACACTGTGTTATTAATACAGTCGCTCTATAAACAGCTCAGATCACGCTAAACATCACTCGCCGACACTGGAAACATCCTGCATGTATTGAACTCTAACTCGATGTTCTGGAAGTAAATTAGTGATAAATGTCTTCAAACACAGAAGTGTGTGAAACTGCAGTAAACGAAAAGAACGCCTTGCGTTTTAAAGGAACGTTTCATTAAACAATGCTGAAGCGCTCGGTTTATCAGACGGATGAGGCTAGTGAGGAAACGCTTTCACTTGATCTAACGCTACGCTAGCACACTAAACTGCATTTGAAAGTTATATTGTTATTCTGTGTGTTAGTTTGTTGGCTATATGAGATTAGCAGTGCGCTGGATCGTCATCATGTTGAGCTGTATAGCTTTGGTTAGTTTTATACAGTTGCTCTCCTGTCTAATAACGTAACGCTATATGCAAGAGCGGCGTCTCTGTCGAGTCGAAGTTAGTCGCGAAGCTCTCGGGGTCTTGAAAACGCCACGCTGATATTGACAATATGCGTGAGCGTTAAGCAGTTATACACGTCTGTCGCCATGGTTACTATGGGAGTACTAGCGTGAACCAGGGATAGCGCGGATGTGGCAAGCAGGGCGGTGGCGTGAGTGCTGATGCGTGACGCACTGCTCTCGTATCACTCGCGGAGGAGCGACGGCAGTGAAGGAGGAGAGAGGCCGAGGCCTGCACGTGTTCTCCGTGGCGGCAGTCGTCCGGGAGGGGATGCCGATGCTCTTTACTCTCAGTTTGTACTTCTTTATTTTACGTTTATTAAAGGTTTTTAATGTTCGCCAGTTCCCGCCTCCTCCTCCACACATCATCTAGCCTCGCTACAGCAGATATTATGTGACTAGCGGGCGATGCGCGAACACGGACGGGCACTAGTTAAAACTTTTCTGGTTTTACAAATTCTCTGCTTTTGGATATTTTGATACAAAATTCTTACATAATGTACCTTTAAATTGTGAATAGTTTAAATTGAAAATATAATAATTTACATAGTCAAAATAAAATAATATGTAAAAAATGACAAGAGCTTTTCATAATCATCAGAAGACAATTAAGCAATAAGGTACGAGAGGCTGTGCTGTATCGTGAGTAAGTGACGGCTCTGTTCGGCTCGACACGAGCGGAGTAACCCCTTCAGCCGTCACTTACTCACGATACAGCACTTGCCTTGAGTACTTTATTGCTTTTACAAAACGGTTACCACTAGGGTTGGGTATCGAGAATCGAGTATCGATTGGAACCGAGACTAACTTTTCGTTTTTCCCGGAATCGTTCAAAAGTTAAAATAGCAATTCCTAGTTTTGATTTTCACAGTCCGCCGAGCGGAAGAAGAAACCGCTGAACAACACCAACGAAGAAGCGTCTACCGGAAGTGTTGGCATAACCACGCGAGTCGAACATGAGTAGCTTACGTCGGCGATCCAAAGTGTGGCTTCACTTTTCTAAAAATAACGAAAATCTCGGCAAAATGCAAAATTTGTGACAAAAGGAGTATTTTTACAGAAGGAGTATTTCCTTCAGAAAGGCCGTTGGTTAGCAAGGTTAGCTAAACTTTTTTGACCCTGCCTCTTAAAAGAATCGGAATCGAGAATCGTTAGGAACCGGAATCGAAATCGGAATCAGAATCGTTCAAATTCAAACGATACCCAAACCTAATTACCACACAATAAAAATATTAAAGTAAAAAAGTTAGTGCAACTTTCATGAAGCAAAAATGACTAAAAGCCTTCTTTCCGCTAGAAAAAAATAGTCCCTGACTGTGAACAGCAACAACGCTCCAGTGAGTATGGGCTCTATGCACGGCGGTATTTCCGGTGAAGGATTAGGGATGCTCGATAACTTCCGCCGATCGTAGAGTCCAATGCAATACCGAGAATTTATACTCCATGGTTATACTAAAGAAACGTTAGTCACAAAAACAGATAAAACAGACACCCCTCGTTGTGTTTATGCTTCTTTTTAAAATCATATTAAATAAACATAACTATATATAAAATTACATCTAAACGTACGTTTCGTTTCAAAGACGGGAGGACGGTGAATTTTGAAGACTCTGCCATAATCCCGTTTTCCTCGGTTTTCCTCCGCTTTAATCTCCACAACCGGAAATGGACGAGCATCCTTGCGTCAAATGCGGAACTTATGCGTGCATATAGCCCATTAGCATGAAAGCTCAAATAAACACAACATAGGAACCGCAGTGTTGCGCAGTGATCAATAGAGCCATTGGGTGAAGCGGCCATAGTTGTGTATTATCATGAATACAGCACAGCTATTGACCAATCAGAATCCAGGATTGGAAACTAGCTGCTTTATATATGTTTACTACCATATAATACACACACAATGTTTTTTTCTCTCTAATAAAGTGGCTATTGTTGTCTGACGTCAGAGGCTGTGGGCTGAAGAGCATGAAGAGCTTCCTCAGTGTCTCGGACCGAGAGCCCTCTGGCTGTTCTCCAGTACCAATGTGTTTAATTCCTCTGAGCTGAGGTCAGGGGTCAGGGGTCAGAACAGAACTCATGTGTGGTACCAGAGTTCTGACCACAGTAACAACAGAGAAGAAAACACACCAGTGATGCCATGGTTCTGTGTGTGTGTGTGTGTGTGTGTGTGTGTGTGTGTGTGTGTGTGTGTGTGTGTGTGTGTGTGTGTGTGTGTGTGTGTGAGAGAGAGAGAGAGAGAGAGAGAGCTGTACCAGCTGAAACTGAGCAGACAGTCACAACTAATGACCAGATCCGACACACACTAGAGATTTACACACAACTGACTAAATGTTTCATGCCAGTTCTACATAACATGAACACACACACACACTCTCTCTCTCTCTCTCTCTCTCTCACACACACACACACACACACACACACACATAGTTTTGTATCCAGCCTCTCGCAGGGATTTCGGATGCCCCAACGCCTGTGAAGAGACGACTCAACGCCTGTGAAGAGACGACTCAACGCCTGTGAAGAGACGACTCAACGCCTGTGAAGAGACGACTCAACGCCTGTGAAGAGACGACTCAACGCCTGCGATATGTTATGGCGCCGTTTTATACATAAACAATATTTATATTTAATATTTATAAACAATACGAATGTAAGCCAGAGGAGAACTGGCCCCCGACTGAGCCTGGGTTCTCCCAAGGTTTTTTCTCCATCCAATCTGATGGAGTTTTGGTTCCTTGCCACTGTCGCCTTGCTCAATCTGTATTGTGAAAAGCGCTATATAAATAAATGTGACTTGACTTGACTTGACACACATTCACACACAATCTCTCTCTCTCTCTCTCTCTCTCTCTCTCTCTCTCTCTCTCTCTCTCTCTCTCTCTCTCTCACACACACACACACACACACACACACACACACACACACACACACACACACCTGTCCTGATCTCGTGAGGAATCTTCATCAATACATCATTATTATTGTGTTGTTGTTATTTTACGTCCGCAGTACAGTGATCTGCGCTGCTGTCACACACCCGCGTCAGGTCCGGTCGGGTTCGGGACTGTCACTCACACACACACACACACACACACACACACACACACACACACACACAGTGGCGTCATGCCCATTCAAAGTGAGGGGGCACGTGCCCCCTCAGATTTTTCCTCCCTGATAATTTTTTTTTTAATTCTTTTAAAATTTATTTTAATTTTTTCCCTGATTCCTTTATTCCTATTATGCTCCATAATTACCAGAGCCTATAACGACTCAAATATATTCTTTTTCTTGATGTGTGATAATAAATCGGTCAGCATTAGCCCGCCCGTTTTTCCTAATATGGTGTCTGTGTATCAAATCTACGCGCGTAGAGCTTTACGCTTTAGAATCTTTGCTGTGTATGTTCCGGCGGTACAAGCAGCTCGCACGTTGAACTGGCAATGTTTTACGAGTGGTAAGTTGGAAATGCAACAAATCGGCATTGAATTAGTTATCGGATGATATTAAAAGGTAGTGGGATTATTTATGGTTGACCTGGACATTTTAACTTGATCAAAAGTTATGGAATTGATATTAGCTGCGAATTCAGAGCATTAACAATGTTATGCAGTGTAACGTTATCAATAGCTAGCCTAGTCTAACCGTAAACTAGTTGGCTAACGTTACTGCCTGCCATACAAAACTCTTGCAACTTGCTCTCTCCCACCCTCGCACATAATATTAATCAAAATAAATCGACACGGTGGTAAAAGGTCGGAAGATGAAAGTTTAATGTGGAGCATTCTGTGTTTTTCCCCCTTATTTACCGCTGGGTGTGAATTGTGCTAAATAAGTTGCATTATCTTCTCTGAGAAGCGTTCTGGACATTCAGCTGACATAAACATGACATCCATGTCCTAACAGCTAGGATAATCACACAACGCGCATAACACGTCCAATTCGCGAACTAATGACTCCTTTGAACCGATTCATTTTAATGAATGGTTAAAACATCTTAAAACAACTCGGGAGACGTCTGAATCGGTGTATAACTAATCAGTAACACTTTACAATAATGTTCTATTTATTACTTGAATTACATAAAAAGTACAGTTTGCTTAGGCTACTCAAGCTTAAGATTAAAAAAAAAAAACTACATGACTACATTTTTCCACACAATGCTATCAAGAATCAAGAATCGTTAAAGAATCTGATTCTGATTCTAAAGAATCGGATCGATAAACAGAACGTCATTGGCATTATTATTGTTAAAATCTTATCAATTCCATCCATATGGTAAAACAGTAAAATTATAATCTAATGTTAAAGAACATACATGTTTTTTAATAGTTTTTTTTAGAGTTAAAAGATTAAAACATTTTGCTAACATGAGGTCTTTGTGTCACTGTCAGTCTTTTTACATCCGTGCAAAACTACGGTACGCAGATTAAGACCACTATTCATCAGCATGCACTGATTTATCCCATGGCATGTAGAAAAGAAAAAAAAAGGTGCGACAAAATCATATGCTCAAATAAACGGGGTAGTGTTAACCTTATTCAGCACTGAAATCTGTCAAACTTCTTTCAAAGTCCTTCATCACATATTGATATTAAAATAACTTAATTTCAGAGAACCACAAAGTCAGACCTTAGCCCCTTTATATACCTTTAATGTAAGATCGTTCTTAGGTCACATACCTATTTAAAATCATAACATAAAAACTGCAATGGTACTGTTTTTAAAAACATGTGTAGAAGACCTAAGTGTACAGTAAGTGTGTGTAAATATGCTTTAATGAAGTAGACTTCAAAAGCTTTTGAATTTGAGCTTACAGTTCTTTCATCAACCTGTCTTTTACATAAACTTACAAAAAAGATACTTTAACTTAGTCCTCAGATAGAGGAGGGTTGCTGCTAGCTCCGTTAAGGTATTTCTGTCCCTCCCAAACTGCATTGAAATGGTATGTTTAGCAGCCAGAATTTAAAAAATTTTCAGGGGGAGAAACCCCCTGACCCCCCCTAACACGATCAACTCATCAGGAAACAATTGCAACATCTCAGATTGTGCCCCCCCAGAATTTTGGCTTGCATGACGCCCCTGCACACACACACACACACTCACCTCAGCGACAGCAGTGCGGCTCTCATCTCATCCTGAAGCTTCGGCTCACAGCGACTGACTCTCTCAGCGGTCCCTCGGGCCGGTCGGTACCGGTTCGGATTCGGGTTCGAGTGTCACTGCGTGGATCGTCCGTCTCCGCGCTCCGCCATCTCGTACAGAAACCATAGACGACAGAAACACACACACACCGAGCAGCTGCAGAAGCGGCGCGCGCACTGACGACTAGCGGCGCGGAGACGCATTACAGCAACTCGTCACCGACCGGGGAAGCTTCTGATTGGTCCGAACTACTAGCGCTGTTTTGTTTTCCATTCACTGCGCGTGAACGCGCCGATGTCACGTGACCCCCATTGCTTTTCTCAGCGCTGCAATCGCAGTCGTTTTTAACAAATTAATTCGTATGTCAGCTACAGATAGACTTACATTACATCATACAATTTTACACACTAAAAATGGCCGCTGAACTCGACACTACTAACATACGAACAGCGCTGTTATAATATTCTGCTTGTGGGACACATTTCATATCCATAAATCCTGAGTGACAGCTACTAAATCAAACCTTTTCATTTTGTTATGACATTAAAAAAGAGGGTTATTCCTTACTTAGATTACAGAGAATACACTGACTTTTAAACATGATTAATTGTCATAAATTGCTGATAAATGTCCTGTTCATTTATATTAGTTGAACAAAAATGGATTATATTTTCAGTACTTGCACTTTGGAGGCTGAAATTAAACATGTACTTGTATATTTAAGTGAATTATGGAAGCTCGTTTACGACACAGAATAAAGCATAAAAAGGTAATTGACCATCTTTTTATAAAAAAAAATAATATTTTATAAATATCCGAGTACCAAGCCCGTTATGAGTTGTTTGATAATGAATAAACTATTTTAGTAAAGATGAGGAAAACGTGTTGTTATTATTGTGTGTGTGTCCCTCATCATGCTGATATTATCATGGATATTTTGGTGAAAGAATACATTATTTCCCCAAGGATGAAATGATGTCACGAGTCACACACACATTTTCATTTAGATTCTTTATTTTCTGTAAAATATGGTGAGGATACACAGTCTTAGAAATGTTCAGTGAGAAGCGCTTCTTATTTACAGCATCAGTTTCCCGGCTTATCAAAACAACAACAAGAAATTAAGAGCAACAGTTGCAAAAAATAAAAGTACAAGTAGAATGCAAATATTCTGTTTCTGTTCATAATCGCGCAGACAGAAGCCGGACCGAGGAGAGATCAGATCAGAGGGATGCTTTAAACAGACTCTTCTGCTTTATAAGATCAGGAATACAGTAAAAACACTGAAATATTATTATAATGTAAATCATCTGTTTTCTATATGAATATACAGTAAAGTGTAATTTATTCCTGTGATTTTCAGCATCATTACTCCAGTCTTCAGTGTCACATGATCCTTCAGAAATCACTCTAATATGAGGATCTGATGATCAAGACACACTTATGATTATTATTATCAGTGTTAGAAACTGTTATTTCTATTTATTTTTCAGAATTCTTTGATGAAGAGAGAGTTCAATAGAACAGCATTAATCTGAAATAGTCTTCAGTGTCTTTACTGTCATCCTTGATGAATAAAATTATTGATTTATTTTATTTCTTTCCCCACAAAAATAAAATAAGAATTCTTACTGACCCCAAACTCTAGAAGAGTAGAGTTTAACATCACAGAAGATCTATCCCAGATTAATGAACTTTATAATCATCAAAAAATCCTGAAATATAAATAACTGTGTTCAACACTGATAATAATCATAAGTGTTTCTTGATCATCAGATCCTCATATTAGAGTGATTTCTGAAGGGTCATGTGACTCTGAACATCTGATTTACATGATAATAATAATAATAATATCTCACTGTTTTTACTGCGTGTTTAATCAAATAAACTCAGCATTGGTGGACAGAAAAAAAACATAAAACATTAAAAACATAATACATCTGACCGATCCAAAACGTTTGCCTGGTAGTGTGTATCAGACCTGAGCTGTTCAACACACACACACACACACACACACACACACACACACACACACACACGTAGCACAGCTCACAGTGACTGTGTGTGACCAGCAGCGTCCTGCGCTGAGACACACCCGAACCGGCATCAGCAAACACACACACACACACTTACACAAAACACAACACAGCGGGAGAGAAGAAGAGCATCAGAACACACACACACACACACACACACACACACACACACACACACACACACACACGAGGAATTACAGCGGTAACACTTCAATAAGCTTCATCAGTGACAACACTTCCTCATCTAATAATCTGTGATAATATTAATTTCAAAATTCACTGATACGTTATCTTCATTATCGTTATCTTCGTTTGTGTGTGTGTGTGTGTGTGTGTGTGTGTGTGTGGACATCAGTTACTGCACTGTCAACTAACATCAACGAACATCAACCAATACTGTAAATTGAAGCCCAGATCACACACACTTCACCACTCAACACACTCTCCCTGAAACACAGCATCGAGACATCTGCTGAACACACACACACTTGTTTATCCATATACAAACACATTTATCAATATACTCGTTATCTTACCTAGAGCAACTTTATTTAAAAATAAATCTCATAGTACGCAGATTTAATTACAAAAAATACGTGTTCCTCTGGATATGGCCTTGCTTAAGAGAATCATCGTGCAAATACAGGCAGAACACACACACACACACGAGCAGTACACCTGAACACACACACACACACACACACACAGATTTGGTCTTTTCCTCTTCAGTTGTTCAGCACATGTGAGAGCGTGAGTGTGTTCATCGATCATCAAACAGGAGGAGAAAACCCCAGAACTGCTGACCGGAGTGTGTGTGTGTGTGTGTGTGTGTGTGTCAGTGACCGAAGATCATCAAGCACAAGGAGAAAAGCCCAGAACTGCTGACCAGAGAAACAACATCTGATATCATGTGTTCCAGGTGACGAGTGTGTGTGTGTTTGAGTGTGTGTGTGAGTGTGTGTGTTTGTGTGTGAGTGTGTGTGTTGGGTCAGGTTAGTGTAAGGGGACAGAACATACAGTTTGTACAGTAAAAAAACCATTACGTCTATGGAGTCTCCATAAAGACAGTAAACCTGACATGTGTGTGTGTGTGTGTGTGTGTGTGTGTGTGTGTGTGTGTGTGAGACAGTGGCTGTGTTCAGAAGGGAATACTGCATACTGATCTGTGCAAACAACTCAATATTAGTTTGCAAACATTACGCCAATAAAACAATAAAACATGAACATCTGATGTTTCATAATATACATAGAATATCTCAGTTCTCCAGTAGTCCCAATTTCTTATTTTTATTAGAAATATAATTTCTTAATTTTCAAACGCCAATCTGCAATTCCAAAAAAAAAATTCTGAACACATTTAAACAATATATTTTTTTAGAAAGATAAAAAACGTAATGTAATCTAATTACAAGCTCTTCATCTTTGGAATCTGATTCCATGTAATCTGTTACTCGCAGCACTGTCGAGCACAATGCATTGTGGGATACATCTGCAGTATGATAGTATGCTGTTCTGAACACGCCACTCCCCTCGTCCCTCATTGGTCAGTCCGTCAGATAGTCCCGCCCCCTGACTCATGATTGGCTGAGTGCTTCACTCTTCAGGAACTGATGAACTTCAGCGGTAAGTGCATGTGTGAATCCTGCATTGACCTGGTGTGGTCCAGTGCATGCTGGGACATTGAGCGGAGGCACGTGTAAACCTGCTGTGATTGGTCGACGGTGATGTCTGTAACAGGGTTTGATCGTCCGAGAAGTGCAGAGAGTTAAAGGGCAGAAGCTCACAGTTTTAAGCGCACGTGCACGAGTCAGGAAGCCGCCGGCCCGAGGCGTCACATGACCGCGGGTCACTTGAGGTGGTCGGATCTGAAGGAGTCCTCCACCGCCGGGTCGGCCAGCATCAGGTCCCCGTCCGTCAGCATGCCCAGACCCTCCAGCGCCAGCGGGTCGTCCGAGCAGAACGGGTCCATCTCGAAGCCCGGGACGCCCGACAGCGCGTGTGTGATCTCCTTCGACAGGCCTGACGGAGAATCTGCCCACACACACACACACACACACACACACACATCCGGATCATAGAGAGGTCATTAAGGGAGAGTCAGGGCATGTTTAAAGGATTAGTTCACTTTTGAAAAAACTTTTGCTGATAATTTACTCGCCCCCATGTCATCCAAGATGTCCATGTCTTTCTTTCTTCAGTCGAAAAGAAATTAAGGTTTTTGATGAAAACATTCCAGGATTTTTCTCCATATAATGGACTTCAATGGGAACCGGATGGTTCAAGGTCCAAAAGACAGTTAATAACAGTTTCAGATGCAGCTTCAAATGTCTTTAAACGACACCAGACGATGAATAAGGGTCTTATCATGCAAAACGATCCGTTATTTCAAAGTTTATTCCAAAAATGTAACTTTTCTAAGGACAAATGCTAGCCTTGCTCTATTCTGTGAGGCGCGTTTGTAACGTCACGTATTACGTAATTACGTTCAAAAGGTCACGGGCGACGTAGCCGGAAGTACAGAATCAAAATCGTCCGACATCGTTGTTTTTCCTTTTAATTCCTTTTTTGTAAACGGCGTTTGAGTTAGTTTGCACGTTCAACCTATGCGTTCAACTTGTAAACACTCTGACTCTGTACTTCCGGCTACGTCGCCCGTGACCTTTTGAACGTAATTACGTATTACGTGACGTTACAAACGCGCCTCACAGAATAGAGCAAGGCTAGCATTTGTCCTTAGAAAAGTTACATTTTTGGAATAAGTTTTGAAATAAAGCGATCGTTTCGCATGATAAGACCCTTATTCATCGTCTGGTGTCGTTTAAAGCCATTTGAAGCTGCATCTGAAACAGTCGTTTGGTTCCCATTGAAGTCCATTATATGGAGAAAATCCTGGAATATTTTCATCAAAAACCTTAATTTCTTTTCGACTGAAGAAAGAAAGACATGGACATCTTGGATGACATGGGGGTGAGGAAATTATCAGCAAAAGTTTTTTCAAAAGTGAACTAATCCTTTAATATAACTGTGTTCGTCTGACGGGAGAGTGTCACACACACACTAGTGAATCATGGGCCGATGTTGAGCGATCGCTGTGGGTTCAGTGACTCACCGGTCAGGAGGATGTTGGGCACCGTGTGCCGCCCGTCTGCGTACGCCTGACACTCTGAGGAGTCCAGCAGCTCCAGCGCCCCCTGCTGACCCGGAGCCTTCACTGACCCCGACCCCGAGCCCAGATCAGGATAGTCCAGACCCAACTACACACACACACACACACACACACACCAGACGGGGTTAGATCCAGGGAATGTGTGTGTGTGTGTGTGTGTGAGTGAGTGTGTGTGTGTGTGTGTGTGTGTGTGTGTGTGAGTGAGTGTGTGTGTGCGTGTGTGTGTGAGTGTGTGTGTGTGTGTGTCACCTGCTGGCTCAGACTCAGGTTCTGGTTCTGGCGGCTGGTTAACTGCAGGTCCAGGTACGGGTCATCCAGCAGAGAGTTCAGGAACATGGTGTCCTGAGTGACCGCACACACACACACACACACACACATTAGTGGAGTATCATCATGTCTAGGCCGGTGCTATTTCAGTTTTCACTTCATGTAAGCAGAACTGAAGAACGGCACCGGAGCAAACGGATCATCAGGCACTGAAGCAGGAAACAGAAGTTCTCTTTACGATGTGTAACGCGGTCCGAAACACATTAAAACATCACTGCATGTGCACATAAATCATTTATAATGACATCATGTTTTTTTCCCAGAGCGGCTGTATATATATATGAAGAGTTCAGATGCAAAAGCCTCTAAATGCCATTTGAAATGTTCTCCTAGAATGGTCATTTTTATCAAGCTTGTATATTAAAGTTCAGTGATTTCACTTAAATGACAATTAATAGGTA
Source organism: Pimephales promelas (assembly GCF_988280905.1). Taxonomy (NCBI): domain Eukaryota; kingdom Metazoa; phylum Chordata; class Actinopteri; order Cypriniformes; family Leuciscidae; genus Pimephales; species Pimephales promelas. Next base: position 36,619,722 of record NC_142780.1, read on the forward strand.
ATCTTCATTGCCATTCAAGTGAACTTACTGAACTTAAATATACAAGTTTGATAAAAATGATCATTCTAGGAGAACATTTCAAATGGCACTTAGAGGCTTTTGCATCTGAACTCTTCATATATATATACATAAATGAACTAACTGAACAAGTTCTTCACAGCAGAAATGAAGCATCGCTGATCTTCCTGAAGCTGGACTGTGACGCTCTTCTCTTCTAGACACACTCTGTTGCATTATGGTCCGGTTGTCTCCGTGAAGCTGCTCTGACTGTAAATAGATCTGACTGCACTATAATAAGGAGTGACATCATATTGTGTGACTCACGTTGTACAGGTCCAGCTCGCTGATGCGGCTCTGCTCGTCCGCCGGACACACACTCCCCGCACTCGGGCTCTGGTTCTGATTGGGCCGCTGCAGCTGGAAGTTCTGCGTCTTGTGCAGGTTTTGCATGTTGTGTAGATGAAGCTGTGCGGTCTGTGATGACGGGCGGAGCGTGTGTGTGTGTGTGTGTGTCTGCGCAGGAACAAGACCTTTCTGAACCGACTGCCCGAAAGAATACTGAGACGACCTCTGATCCCCCAGCAGCTTACTGGTGTCCAGAGCCACTCCCTGACACACACACACACACACACACAGAGAGAGAGAGAGAGACAGAATATAATTTGTTTTATGTTATAACACTTTATTCTATTTTGATTTTATTATTATTATTATATGTTTTCCAAGCTTTGTGTGTTAGATTTCAGGGTCGGGTTAGTGTGTGTGTGTGTGTGTGTGTGTGTGTGTGTGTGTGTGTGTTGGACAGGTTTCGGGTCGGGTTAGTGTGTGTGTGTGTGTGTGTGTTGGACAGGTTTCGGGTCGGGTTAGTGTGTGTGTGTGTTGGACAGGTTTCGGGTCGGGTTAGTGTGTGTGTGTGTTGGACAGGTTTCAGGGTCGGGTTAGTGTGTGTGTGTGTGTGTTGGACAGGTTTCAGGGTCGGGTTAGTGTGTGTGTGTGTGTGTTGGACAGGTTTCGGGTCGGGTTAGTGTGTGTGTGTGTGTGTTGGACAGGTTTCAGGGTCGGGTTAGTGTGTGTGTGTGTGTTGGACAGGTTTCGGGTCGGGTTAGTGTGTGTGTGTGTGTTGGACAGGTTTCGGGTCGGGTTAGTGTGTGTGTGTGTGTGTGTGTTGGACAGGTTTCGGGTCGGGTTAGTGTGTGTGTGTGTGTTGGACAGGTTTCGGGTCGGGTTAGTGTGTGTGTGTGTTGGACAGGTTTCAGGGTCGGGTTAGTGTGTGTGTGTGTGTGTTGGACAGGTTTCGGGTCGGGTTAGTGTGTGTGTGTGTGTGTTGGACAGGTTTCAGGGTCGGGTTAGTGTGTGTGTGTGTGTTGGACAGGTTTCGGGTCGGGTTAGTGTGTGTGTGTGTGTTGGACAGGTTTCGGGATCGGGTTAGTGTGTGTGTGTGTGTGTGTGTGTTGGACAGGTTTCGGGATCGGGTTAGTGTGTGTGTGTGTGTTGGACAGGTTTCAGGGTCGGGTTAGTGTGTGTGTGTGTGTGTTGGACAGGTTTCGGGTCGGGTTAGTGTGTGTGTGTGTGTGTGTGTGTTGGACAGGTTTCGGGTCGGGTTAGTGTGTGTGTGTGTGTGTGTTGGACAGGTTTCAGGGTCGGGTTAGTGTGTGTGTGTGTGTTGGACAGGTTTCAGGGTCGGGTTAGTGTGTGTGTGTGTGTGTTGGACAGGTTTCGGGTCGGGTTAGTGTGTGTGTGTGTGTGTGTGTGTTGGACAGGTTTCGGGTCGGGTTAGTGTGTGTGTGTGTGTGTTGGACAGGTTTCAGGGTCGGGTTAGTGTGTGTGTGTGTGTTGGACAGGTTTCAGGGTCGGGTTAGTGTGTGTGTGTGTGTGTTGGACAGGTTTCGGGTCGGGTCAGGTTAGTGTGTGTGTGTGTGTGTTGGACAGGTTTCGGGTCGGGTTAGTGTGTGTGTGTGTGTGTTGGACAGGTTTCGGGTCGGGTTAGTGTGTGTGTGTGTGTGTGTGTGTGTGTACCTGTGTGATGGAGCCGAGCGAGGACGAGGTGGGCGAGAACTGTTTGGGGTGGTGTCGGCGTGTGTCCTGCGGCAGGGTCACGGGGGTCAGCTGCGCTCGCCTGCGGGGGGACGTGTTCATCTGCACCTGTCCAGGGCCGAGCGCAGCGAAGGAGCCCGAGAAGCTGGTGTTACTGGGGTTACTGGGGTTACTGGCTGCCGACTGGAGGGAGGAGCTACTGAGGGACGACTGCAACGACTGGCTGCTGAGCGATGACCTCAGAGAGGGGGAGGAGCTTAACGAGGACTGCAGGGAGGGGTTGCTCAGCGACGAGTGCAGGGAGGCGGAGCTCGGGAATGAGTGATTGCTGAGAGATGATTGGATGTTGGGGTTGCTAAGCGACGACTGGAGGGAGGTGCTACTCGACGTGCCCTGCAGAGACGGCAGCAGACCTGAAGACACACGAGGTTCATATTAACATCATGGCTCCACTCTAACCTTAGACATACGACTCTGACCCTCTGGTGCTCTTTGAAAACTGAAAACGTTTTTTTTACTCGATCGGAATGGTGCAAAACTTGGTAAAGGTAAAACTAGTCCCACTTGAGCTCCTCGCGGACAAAAAATGAATGAGAGTTTCCTCTAGTGGAAGCAGCCGAACACACACTCACTGAATGAGATCAGCTCACGTGCGGAACACACACTTTGGTTTATGGCTTTGATTTTCTTGCAGTTTCAGAGTAAAATGTGTTTTTGAAAATTTCATATAAAATTGCAAATAGTATTTTTGTGCATCTTAATAAACCGTTTATATATATTTTTTTTTTTCACTTCAGCAATAATCTGCGGTCGTGTTTGAGAAGAGATCAAACTTCAGTCTGTTTCTCTAAAGCGTTCAAGATTCACCAGTTTAAGCTGGAAATGAAATTTTCAGGTCTATGCTCAAAAAGTGAATGAATGAATTATAAATAAAAATATAATTTAGCACCATAAAATCCCCTAAAATTACAACATATGAAATAAAATAAAAACATAATCGAAATTTTGACCGTAAAATGAAGAGCTGTGATATAACACACAGTCGTCAACACTGAAGTGGATCAAAGCCTGTCATCAGTTACACATCAATTTTGAACGATCCCCGTTCTCGTTAAAGGACAACTCCCATCAACCCTTTTGATCCACTTCACTTGTTGAGCGTGTGGCGACGTCACACCTGAGGAGTGGAGGGAGCCGGCGATGCCCAGCTGGGTGAGGGTGCAGGTCAGGTTCCCGGTGCTGAGCGACGGGTATCCGGGCTCGTCCGGGTCCAGCGGCGTGGGGAGAGGAGACGGGAAGTGCAGGCTGGACAGATCTGGCAGCGAGCCGCCCGTGTTCAACACTGACGGGCCGTGAGCGGCGCCGCCCTGCTGGTCCGGAGAGGGAAACACACTGCACACACAAACACAGTGATGTCAGTTACTGACCTGAAACCAGCGCACAGAGAGAGACTGAAACCATAGACTGTAAATAAACATGGGCGTAGTGTGTGTGACAAATTTCTGAAGCCCAAAGTGGGCGGAGCCGGCCGTCGCCATCTTGGCCACGCATCACTCCCAGATAAACGAACATGTGCAGAGGCGGATTAGCTGAGGTGACGTGACGCTAACACTAGCAGACAAACGGCTAGTAGCGACCTGTCGCTCAAGTAGCCACGCCCTTAATTATGTAGAACTTTAAGACTTAATATAATTTAAACGGATAAGTTACACAAATATTCACCCCCTCACAGTCGTCATGAAGGGCAACATTAGCGATATAGACCAAAACCACTTTTAGCACCGGACTGTAAACATGTTTAATTCTGCTGTAAAGTTGGGCATTTTAACATGCGAGTCAATGGGAGTGAGTCTCTTCTGCAGCGCCTCTAGTGGCCAGAGGAGGAACTGCAGGTTAATCAGAGCGCGGGCGGCTGAACACTGATGGTCTTAAACCAGGAACCGTCCAAGATAACATCATCAACACAACATCCTGTTTCAACACAAAAACAGCTCGAACATTAACTATAGATTCAGGTCAATTTCATTCCACTATCAGACTGTTAGCAGCACAGGACACTTGATATAAATATAATTTGTGGATCGACTGTGAAGGATTTTATGAGTTATAGACTTTAATAACACTAACTGTCTGTGCTGTCGCTCAGATGCTGAATTAAAGAAATGCTAATGTGCTCTAACAGTAAGAGTTGCACAGTAAGACTAACACACACCGCAGTGGAAGAGGAGGATAAAACACTTTGGACAAGAAATATAACCTGCCGATAAACCACCTTAACCGAGTGTGTGATTTATAACTGCGGGACTGCGGAGTAAAGATGCAGTGAAACATCATCACTGTGGACCTTTACTGTTACAGGAGAACAGAATGAAGATTGTGATGTTTTTTTTTTTGTTTTTTTTGTTTAATTGTGTCTGTATATACATTGTCTTTTTGTATACTTCTAGTTTTATGACTGTTGTATTGCTGTAATTTTTAACTCTTTTTTTTCTAGTTAAGAGCCTAATAACATCTGGCAAAGGGACTACCAATGAAAACTAGCCTTTGGGCTAATTTGGGTACATTTACATTTAAGAATGTTTATTAATGTACACGGTCCCTTTTCTAAATAAATAAATAAAAAATAAAAAAATCTTGATCCGCACTGACACACAATCACAGCTTTATTCTACACAGCGGTGGCTTTGGCTCATTTGTTGAAGTGAACTGAGGTGTGTGTATATAAACGTGATATAATACAGTATATGAATGTGAAGAAACCCCAGTAAATGATCACTTCTGGTTTTCAGCTTTGGTGTTTGGCCCACGGCTCTCTGTTTCAGCCACTGACACTCATCCCAGCATCCCAGAGCACAGCTGAGGGTACACGAATAGGTGAGCTCTCTCTCTCCCTGTGTGTGTGTGTGTGTGTGTGTGTGTGAGACAGAGTGTGAGAATGTCTGTCACTCTCACAGACACTCTGACAGACACTCTCTCTCTCACACACACACACACACACACAGAGGAAGAGACGAGTGAATGACTGACCGGTGGTGTAAGGAGGCGTGTGATTGGCCGGTTGAACTCACGTGATTCCAGGCACCTCACAGGACCGTGGTCGTGAAGAGAGCAGCGGCAGCTGAAGAAAAAACGAGACATGAGTCAAACACACACACACACACATTTGTTTATCTCTAACACAGCCCAGCATCTTCAACATTTCTGCTGAGTTGCAAAAAGGCCTAAAATTGCCTAATCTGATGATGCAGAGTTCAAAAATATGCTCAAATCCTCATTTATCTCAGAAAACTTCACATAAACACAAGATCATAAACAAAATCTTTGATTTGATGCAAAAAAAGTATTTGAAAATAGGCAAACATACAAAGACTGAACTCAACGGCATTAGTGAGGAAAGAACCACAATCCCATGATGCAGTGCGAACGGCATAATCAAATGAAACCATAAAGCTAGTGATTTAAAAATCTATATAAAAACAATATATTTATGTTTATTGCAAAATATGCATATATGTATTCAAATATTTAGTGAATATATAGTGCTTCATGGGAGTGGGCGGAGCTAACGCGCTCTTCTGGCATGTTTAGCTCGTTTCGACTGATTGGTTGAATTTTCTGTAGAGCATCGTGGGTAATGTAGTTTTTCACCAGATAATTTTAAAACTAAGCTGAAATAATGTTGCAGATGGTCCAGAAGCAAAAGCAGCCTCGTCCTCACAGTACGGCTGACTTTAACGCTTCTGAGAACTTTAACTTTCACTTTATTGTTAAATATCCGTTTCCTTATGGAGAAAATGGGTTTGAACGAGGCGAAAACACACAGACTTAGCAGAACATCTGGGCCATGTTTACACTTTCTAAACCACTTTTTTACTGTCTTTGTGAAGACATTTGACCACACACACACCTTCCTGGAGTCCCAGGGTTTGAGCAGGCGTCCGTCATCCGGGCCGTTCTCCTCGATGGGAGGAACTGGATAGGAGAAAACTGCAGGAGGAGAACAGAACCTGTCAGAACCCACTCACTCACTCACACACACACACACACACACACGATGATGGTCACATGAGGAGTGTGGAAGCCACTGACCGGCCCGTCGGCCCTGCGCCGCGAGGGAGAGTCCGGCAGAGAAGGTGTCTGCAGCCGGCGGGTTCATCACACTCGTGTGGAGCGCAGAGTCCGAGTTCGTTCTGCAGACACACAAAACCAGACGGCCACATCAAAACAGGCTTTACTGCTCCCGTTCAAGATCTTTTATAACAAAATTAATTCCATATTTACAGTACATACAGAAAAAACCATACAATCTCAGATAATAATTGACCACAAGACTCAATACTCCTTCACCGTGGTCCAGATAACACATTATCACAATGATTCCAGTTCACATGGAAATGACTAAAAGTTCTGTATAATGCAGCCAGACACGTACGTTGGCGATGTCACTTCGTAAAGACAACACGCCTGCGCACATATTTACTCCAGGTTTCAGATTCACGTTTCTGAAGTTTACACGGAGATGACTGATGAGCTTTCAGTCAGATTGTGTTCGACTGCAGTACCAAACGCTTCCACTAGATGAAATTAGCATTTCATTTTTGAGTTTTTAACTGCAAGAAGTGTGATTATGTTTTCGGGACCATTTAACCTTTTCAAATCATGTCCAGGATTTTTTTGTGTTCACATTTCAAGTGCCAAAAACTTTACCAATTTTCATGCCATTCCAATAAATTAAAAAAAGAAGGAATTTCGCGGTCAAAAATGACCGAAGATCACCATTACATTTTTTGACTTCAAGGAAAGATTCTGAAAGTGTCAGAACTGGACTGGTTGAAGATTGCAGATGTTGAAGAACCGAAAGGCTCGTCTAGCGTGAGTGATCTGTAGAGAGTCGTCACCTGTTGAGCGCGCCGGTGGGCAGCTGGTGGAACATCTGGCTCTTGTCCGAGGGAAAGTTACTGTTCCAGTTCCTTCATGATTGACAAAAAACGCCTGTTACTTCCAGAACTGAGAGCAGAATAAAGAGACGAGCAGCTTGAGAAAGAACCAGAGAAGCGAAGGACGTGTGTGTGTGTTGAGCGAGAAGAGGTTAAACACAGACCGAACCATCTGACCAGCGCAAATACACTGTTAGTGTGTGTGTGTGCGTGTGTGTTAAAAGCATTCAGATGTTTCTGATCTATCATCACCGTTGTGTGTGCTGAAATCTCCTCCATCAGAACACAACAAACATCTCAGTGAGATGAAGAAGATTAAGATCAGAATCAACCAGAACAAGACGAGGAACAGCAGCAAAGACTAAAGAGGAGCATCTCCTGAGAGACACCAGCAGAGGAAGAGCAGATGAGAAGATGCAGATCTGTTACTCACACACACACTCACACACACTCACGGCACTGTCCACAAACAGGGTTCAAAGCCCGACTCATGAAATTTTACAGCAAAAGTCAGTGAGCCAGTGTGAGTGTAAACCAATGAGACGTTACCTTCTCCAGCTGGGGTCAGGGGGCGGAGTCAGATACACAGCGCTGCTGTGAGGGGTGTCCATCTGGGGTCAGAGGTCAAGGAGACAAACAGCACACACACATCTGTACCAGAGAATGTCTAATTGAAGAGAATCGGCACTGGCTGGTTACTTCCGGGTTGTGGACTGGCTGCAGTAACGCGTCTCTGTCCATGCGGGGGCGCTCGCGGTCCAGTGCAGAATGAATGGGAGTCAATGGGGTTTCACCCCTATAAATCCTCTTTTCTCAGGATGTAATTTTTTGTCAAGTAATTTGAAAGTTGCATTCAAAAGGGAGGGCTAAGAAAATACACTTGCATTTTTAAGTTCACTTATCTGTTCTAAAAATCCGTTCAAAACTGTGATGACGTCACACAATAGCAGAATGCTAGCGTGATCCGGCCAACAACAGCCTAACCTGTAAGACATCAAAAGGACATAAGCACTCGTTCATTCGACTTTTGGCCTATAATCTATATTGAACTTGCGGAATCAACAATAAAATCTATGTTGATTTAACGACAAGCAGGTGAAAGAGACACATTTAGCCGTTTAGCCCCATAGACTCCCATTCATTCTGCTCTCGCTCATGATCACCCCCAGTGGAATTCTAATGGAACTGCAACCAAGATGATACACAACGGGGCTAATAGGAAGTGCCGTTAGACGGGCTCTGTCTGTACTTACTGGCATATTACTCATCAAAAGAGATCAAGGAAAACCTGATTCATCATTAGTTGATTATTAATTAGTGGTGCCACGGATCTCAAGACTCACGGTTCGGATCATTTACGCTTTTTGAGCCACGGATCGGATAATTATTCGGATCAGCAAAGAAATATATATAGGGGGTCCACGCACGAGTCCCGACCAGATAAAACACGTCCAAACTATAAATTTTCACTCTATGATGGGTAAATTTAGCAGTTAATCCGCGAATCGTACGGGTCAGGATCAGCTGCGACCCGCTTCACTCCTGCTGTCATGCACCTCCCCTGCTGAAGGATACGTGTCTCCTGTAGGGTCTGCTGGGAGAGACGAAGTGCCGGTCCCTGTGCACTCGCTCCACCAGACCATGATGCCGAGTGGAGCGACTGGAGTCCAGCGGAGAGTGGAACGAGCCCTCCTGAGACACACACACACACACACAGGGGCGTCAGATCCGTGAGGAGCTGCCGATGGCACAGGCACACACACACACACACACACACACACACCTGCAGTTCTGAGGTGCTCCTGCCGATCTGGTTGACGTTTGGCAGAGATCCGCCGTAATACGGGCCCTGAGATCTGGCCAGCCGGACCTTCTGTGCCTGGACCTGCACACAAGCACCAGACCAGCGTTTGACCCAATATCCCACAATGCAATGTGCTCCATTTGACCTTCCATTTACAGTGTGGAAAATGGACAGGAAGTCTTATTACCTGACATTTACTTGAAATATAATTTGACATCAACTAAACTTACAAAAAAAATTGGGGTTTCCCAAACTGGGGTTCGTGATTTGATGAAAACAGTCAATTTAATCATATCACAATGTCAAATCAAAATGAAAAAAAACCCCGAAAATTCATTAACTAATGAATCATTTTAAAATAAAAATCATCAAAAATATGTTACTAAAAATTAAATCATAAAAAAAATGTTTTAAATTAAAAACGAACAAAGATTTTTGGAAAAAAATAATTAATTCAATTGCTAAATGTCAAATTAAAATAAACTTTTTAAAAAAAGAATCATAATAAAAATCTGGAAAGAAATAAAATGAAATATTTAATGTGTTGTCATGTGACAATTTACAACTGTAAACATGAATGTGTTGTTAAATTATTGGAATAAATCTCAGGTGGTTCTTGAAAAAATGATTTTAGGTTAAATGGGTTGGGCTGACAAAACCAGTTTGGGAATCGCTGGGATACTGGGTCAACAATGCGCGGCATTTCCTGTCCGGCTTAAATAAGGGCTTGCGTCTGTTTAACCCTGGGTTAAATATTCAGTGTCAAGCTGAAGATACACCATCAAACATGTTTACACACACATGAGCAAAAGAGCATGTTTCAGGGTTAGAGGTCAACCTAATCACATTAACCACAGTTTCCCCATCCAGAGAGAAGTGTGTTGGACACACACCGCACACACACACACACACACTCTGAGATTTCCCAGCTGCTCTGAACAGACATAATTAAAGAAATGTTAAACTTTGATTAGTCACTCTGTTCTCTGAACCTCTCACCGTCGGTCGGGCACATCCGCCACGTTTGTAGTTTTTTGTAAACATTTTACTCGCCTTTGTAGTTCCTCGTCCACAGCGCAGTGGATTGTGGGTAATATCAGCTGTTATAGTGACCACCGATCCACACTTTGAGAAATTGAGACATTGAGACGAAGGGCAGGACTTGCTATAGGAGATCTGAGCGTGACCTGTGACCTTTAACCCTCGCAAACACACGTCAAGAGCATCATTGTGCCTGAGAGACGGACACCGACGAATGACAGAATCAGACGATCATCTCTAATCAATCGAATCAAAACACTTACTATTGATTACTTTACAATCATGACCTGTGCTCTAACCCTTGACCAGGTCATTAAATGACCTTTGCACTTTGACCTCACCGGTGGAAATCGATCATCTGAATAAATAACAAATAAATTAAGCGTTTTATTTTGATTTAACATATTCATGGTCTGAGGTCTGGTAAGTGTTTTGTGTTGATAGTTTTTCATTTTAAATTATCTCTTTTAATGTAACATTTTATGATGCAATTTTTTTTTAGTAATTGTTTATTAAAATTTCTTACTAAATGTGTAAGAATTCATCATAAAACACAAGATTAAAATATATTAACATTTAGAATAAAATAAGATAAAAACAACAAAATAAATCTAAATAATCACTTACTGAAACTTAAATTATAAATATTTTGAATTAAAATAAAAAACACTTACTTAAACATTTTTTATTAGATTAATTTGAAAATAAAACAAAAATAATACACTTACTAAAAATGACATTATAAAATGCTAATTTAAATTAACCATTTTATACAAAAAATAAAATAAAAATTAAAACATTTCATCATTTAGCAAACACCTTTGTCCAAAGTCACAAGTTACTAAAACTTAAACATTTTAAAATATAAAATAAAAAACAAATCAAAATAATACACTAACTAAAAACTAATATTTTATTTGATAGCCTGAATATTATTATTCCAATGATGGACCTCCAGTGATGAGGTGAAAGTGCAAAGGTCAGGGTGACCAGCCCAGATCAGGGTTAGTTATCAGTGACATCTCTCTCTCTCTCTTTCTCTCTCTCTCTCTCTCTCTCTCTCTCTCTCTCTCACACACACACACACTACTATATACCATGGTACATGGGCAAAAATACCATCACACATTCTGGCAGTGAACCTAGATAAAGTGAATTAGACATCAGACTGTACAGCTGATTTCATATGTGAAGTTTAGACGAATACACTGATTGATGTGTGTGTGTGTGTGTGTGTGTGTGTGTGTGTGTGTGTGTGTGTGTGTGTGTGTGTGTGTGTGTGTGTCATGCTAATCTGCTGCTAACCGCTTCCTGTCTGGCAGACTATTCAAACTCACACACGCATTTATCGTTCTTTTAATGTCGTTTACTATCACAGTGGCTCTTCTAACATCTACCATATAATTAAAGTCTATTTGACGTCTTTCCTTTATTCCATTTTCATGATAACAGCGTTATTGTCGTTAGCTTCCGTTAGCTAGCGCGCTACTACCTGCTCGCGCGCGCTCCTGCCAGCCACCGAGCGCGCTCACGAGACGAGAGTAAAACACGGATTTGACGCTTTTCAGCGGGAACGTCGGAACCGCGATCCGGTTCCCGTGAGTGTGTGTGTGTGTGTTACCCGGGTGGAGGTGATGTCCATCATGACCTGCTGGAACGCCGCGGTCTCCTCAGCCTGTCTCTGCGTGTGGAGCGCGATCTTCTCGCTGAACTTTCGCGGGTTTGAGGGACCAGAACCGCCGTGATTCGGTCCCGGTGCCGGTCCGCATGATCCCGCGGAGGACATGATGATGATCGAACCCCGAACTCACATACAGAACCGAAGAACCGACATACTTACTGACAGAGAGAGACAGACGAGCCCTCTAGGGGCACGAACGAGACTTACACACACACACACACACACACACACTGACTGTATACACTCAACACACACACACACACACAAACATTTTAACATTCAAACTCAACACACACACACACACACACACCAACACTGACGGACGTACAGCACAACTAGTATTGAATATAGCGTTTTAATATTATTATTTTTTTACTTTTAAAATTATACTTTAACGTTACGTTTTTATTCCAATTTTTTAAACCATATTTATGGATTAAGTTTAAGGTTGTTTTTCATTTTAAATAATTTATTTTAATTATGTAAGAATTTTAGTAAGCGTTTCATTTTCTGTTTTTATTTTTATTTCTTACTAAAAAATAAATATTTATATAAAATTGTTTCTAGACCTAAAAACGTACATTTTTATACATTTAGGAACATTTTATAATGAATATACATTTTCCAAATATTTTATTGGATAGAAATTGCTATTTGTTGAGTAAAAAAAAAAAGTCCCCCTGTAGACAATAGTTGTGTATCCCTCATAGCTGACATGAAAAAAGATTCGTTCATGGCTTAAATCTAGAATGTAACCCAACGCCATTGCTTCATTTAGTATGCGTGTTTCTATGAATATCCAAATGTTTTATAGTTATAATATTGCGTTATACATATCATATTTTCCAGGCTTTACTTTGTAAATATTGTATTATTTATTACAGCCATGCCAATAAATCTGTTTAATTTTGAATTAACAACTGAACACAACACACACACAATAAAACACAGCTCACACATTATTAATAATTCTACACCATCTGTTGTGACACGTGGAATCAGATGTTTGCATCATTCTGACATTCATCTGATAATACAGATGTGTGTGTTTGCATTTAATGTTGTGCAGGAATACAGAATCATATGTGTAAAAATACTGTAGCACTTTGTACAATATCCTACATTAATATAAAACTGCCTAATAGAGAGTTAAACTAAAGCAAACAGCAGATAATGTACAAATAAATATCTATGAAGACTTTATTCTCCAGTAGATAAAGAAGTGCTTTCTGCTTTTATTGAAATGTTGTGTATTTAAAGGTGCAGTCTGTGAGAATGACAGCTAGTGGTGGAAATAGGTACTGCAGTCCAAAATCAAAATATCAGATATCGTTGTTCCCCGCCTCCTCAGACTCGACGCTCCCAAGGGTGGCCAGATTGAGCACACACGGCAGGAACGAGCAGAGAGACTGCAAGAGGATGAGATGATTATCCACGCTTTAATACGCTCTCGTTTATAGAGATATTTGGATGAATACTTTTTAGGTTGGGTAGAATCTGAAATCTCTGACCCAGTTTGTCAGCTGGCTGCAATACACTGTGTTTTCTATTGGCTAAATACTATTGGCTGAACTGACAGTGGGCGGAGTCACACAGACCATAACAAAAACAGACAGACAACATGAAATGTGTAAAATAAGTAAAATAACTGTCTGTAGAAGTGTTTTTCAGAGAAAAAACTATATGAAATTAGCCATGTTATGGTATTTTACGCTTTAGTAGAGCGATAAAGCTACATTCAACACCTTTAAAGCACTTTTTCTGATCCAAGCGCTCCGAATCCGATCAGACTTTACAGAAGAGAACGGCAGTAACCAGAGCAAATCCCGTGAGCAGGAACGTGACTTTGTGGACGCGATGCTTGGGAGAGGCCGATTCCTGCCACAGGAGTCCAGCGATGGAGACGTAGATGAAGATCCCCGACGCCAGACCCTCCACGGCACATCGGACCAGCTGAACCGTCTCGCTGGGAGTCATCCCGACCATTCCCATTCCCATCCTGATCCCGATTCCCGCCGGACACGAGAGGGAGAACAGAAAGATGCATCCGGACGCCACGGCCTGACGGAGACCGTAGTGGCTCATCCGGACGGAGAGACTGAACGCCATGATCGCCTGCCGGAGAAACAGCGTCACTCCGATCTGCAGGATTAGTTCGGGATCCAGCTGGGATCCGGCGCTCAGACCCTCGACCAGAGCGCACACACACAGGCAGAACACCAGCAGCAGCACACGCAGACCCACGTGCTCCGGAGAAGCGGATCCGGAGAGACGATGGGACTGACCGGGAGGATCCCGACTCATGTGAAGGTCTACGAGCGCCTGTTTCTCCAGGGATTCACGGGTCCAGGATCGGCCGGGAGGATCCCGACTCCGGGTCATGTGAGGGTCTACGAGCGCCTGCTTCTCCAGGGATTCGTAGCTCGTCGGATCTCGGAACGCCAGCAGCATCTGCTCCAACACGAACACCAGAAGGAATCCCATGGACACGATGAACTCGGCCAGCGGGAAATGAAGCTGCAAAGACAGAGACCCTCATTAATCACACGTTTAACACCGGAGAACGTTTTAACTCCACCTTTAGTGCTAATCGGGAACAAAGGTTTACAAATTAAACCCTCAACATGGATTTTTATCATCTATTGTGACATCACGAGGACGTTCCAGACCGACTTCACAAAAAAAGTCCTGGTTCAGTCTGATGCCTTAGGAGCAGTCCTTCCTCAAACACATGAGCGGCTTTCCCACCGGACAGTTCTGGGCCTCCAGGACGGTTCCCCGAGAGCCAATGGGAACGTTTTCCTGGTTGCATTCGCACCGCCAGCAGGAACTCTGCAGTGTTGTCGGGACTTTTATTTTGACGGTGCACTCACCAGTACTGTTTGTAAACACAAAGTCACATTCTTTGATTAATTACTAATAATAATAATTAACGACTGACCGCGAGGCCGAGCCGGCTGAAGGTTTCTCTGGCGTGGGTCAGATAATCGGGCAGCAGATCCAGCAAACATGAGCAAAGAAACACACCGTCAGACAAACACGAGGCCAGACTCATGACCCCGAGCCGCACACCTGGGTGACACACAGAGAGGATCATGGGACACCGACACACAGAGAGGATCATGGGACACCGACACACAGAGAGGATCATGGGACACCGACACAAGAGCTTTAGCTTTACTTCATGACAGTTAATAACTTTCTGTAGACAAAAAATCTCATTACTCCAGTTCATTACTGTACTGTTAGTAAAAAAACATTACATTATTTAAAATTGTAATTAGTGTACATCGAGGTATTACTCGCTATACAGAATTAATTGTATTAAAGGGCAAAAGATATTTTGAAGAACGTCGGTAACCAAACAGTTGACGGAAGTCAATGGAGTTCATAAACTGTTTAGTTATCGACGTTCTTCCAGATATCTTCGTTTGTGTTGAGCAGAAGACAGACACTGAGAGTAAATGATGATACAATTCACTTTTTTAGATGAACTATCATTTTAATTGTAAACAGTTTAAGGGATAGTTCACCCAAAGATGAACGTCAGCCCATGATTTACTCATCCTCGTGTGTTATATTAAACATGTCCTGACTCTTCCACGCTTATAATGGGATCCTATGGGTGCACGTCTTTATAAGTCCATCAAAGCGCATCCATTCATGATTAAAGTGCATCTGTCCATCATAAAAGTGTCTCCTGGAAGCTAGTTATTTTAGTCGATAAAGTTTTAAATATGGATATTTTTCTTACACGAACGCATCGCTTCAGAAGGCCTTTATTAACCCGCCGGATGACAGATGCACTTTAATCGTGAAGACAAGACGCACACCCACTGGATCCCATTACAAAGCTTGGAAGGACATGTTTAATGTAACTTATATAAGAGTGTCATATACTACGTTAGGATCACTTCAGGAGAGGACATCATGAGCTCATGTTCATCTGTGGGTGAACTATCCCTATAAGTGTCTGAACAGGACTGACGGATCGCAGCGCTGAGAGAGGAGTGTGTGGAGATAGTCCTGATGTTCACCTGCCGCTCGTCTGATCACACACACCGGGCCGAAGCCACACAGGAGACTGAAGCACAGCATCAGAGTCAACATCGCCGGCTCGATCCGGGACCCGCAGCCTGACCCCGGGGGGGGGGACACATTTAACAGGACAGAAATTTAATATTTTCTAAAAATTGTTTTATATGTTCATACTTTTCACAGTTTAGTGTAGTTCTTTATACATACCTGATGTATATTTCAGGATGAGGGTGATATACTATGAAGTTAGAATTGTTGCATTATTACAAATAAATAGATTGAGATTCACAAACAAATGTAAAGAGATTAAAAAAAGAAAAAATGTATAAAACTCACACATAAATAAAAGGAGATTTGCATTTTGCAAATAAAGAAATATATATTTACTAGGGCTGTGCAAAAATTAATTGCGATTAATCGCATCCAAAATAAAAGTCTGTGTTTACATAATATATTTGTGTGTGCTGTATATAATTATTTTGCATATATAATTACCTATGCATGCATGTATTATTTAAAAATTATTTGCGCTTAAATTCTGTATATATATATATAAATACATAATCTATATTTTATAAATATAAATATTTTATATATGAATAACACATTTTCTTAAATATATACATGCATGTGTGTGTATTTATATATACAAAATAATTATATACAGCACACACAAATATTTTATGTAAACACAGACTTTTATTTTGGATGCGATTAATCGCAATTAATTTTTGCACAGCCCTAATATTTACAAATGTGTTACAAACTCTCCCACAGTAGGGCTTTACACTTTTACACTTTTTCCACAAAAAAAGGGTTGTTGGAGTTTAAGGCTTTATATTTTCATCAGGATAAACTCAGGATTACACACACATTATGATCATCACAGATCCCGAGCATCATGATCAGTAACACACTCTCCACACTATTACACAAAGGTGTAGAAATGACAAATGACATGTAAGAATGTAAGAAAAGACAGATGATTTTGTCTTTTAAAGCACAAATCGTGATGACAAATAGCTATAGGGGATAAATAATATTATGGATAATATCAAATATGAGCCCAAATTACCATCAGTTCTGCAAGTCTGAGCCTCAGAAACTGTGTGTATGGGGTTTTGGATAATGCAATGATGAAAAAATGCATCTTTGCATTATTTTGGATTCTGTATATAACTTTTACAAAAAACTATTAGGTCTGAATCATATGAAATATTATTTGTGTGATTTAAGTGTTTTAACTGATAAATAAAAGCATATTGTTAGCTGGGCATCTCACTTTTAAATGCATGATATCTCTTGGAATGCAACAACCCACCTCTTCTCTACAAACAAAGAAACTTACGGGTATTTAATATACAGTAGGTCACAGATGCGTGCAGTGATTTATTACTAATGCACAGAAACTGGTTCACAAATAAATGCCAGGCAGAGTTGTGTTTGTGACATAAAACACATTTGTAAATATACTTTTTTATTAGCAAAATCTCATTTCATTTATTTGAGAGTTTTATACATTTTTGTGAATCTCTTTACATTTGTTTGTAAATCTTATTTATTTGGAATAATGCAACCCCTTATTAAACAATCATCACTGAACAGAATTCAGGAAAGCATCGTTCAAGGAACACAGTCAGACTTCACAGTAGTTCTCGAAGTAACGTTACTCACCAGTACACATGAAATGAAGATGATCTGAGTTGTTGTGTGTTTGTGTTGCTGGATCTCTTCTACATAAAACTTCTCTTCATAATTCAAACCACAGATTCAAACAAAAAGTAAACGAGACTGAAAGAATCATAAGCGTCCGCCAATAACGTTCCACACTTGAAACAAATCCAGTTTTGCTCGTATTTAACATGTTATATGAACATCACTCGAGCAGATCGTGGGTTTTTCTTGAGGTTTTTTCCCGTATAAGCTGCACTTCTGTTCCTGTTTTCGGGAAGCGGACAGTGAGTCACGACATGTTCCGAATCTGATTCATTTCAGTGAACAATTCAGCGGACGAGTCAGTTGCCTGAACTATTGTAACATCCAATTCATTAAAGAGATCCGGCTCAAAAGAGTGAATCATCTGCGAAACGGGCATCAATATGAGTCACAACTTGTCTAAACCTACTCAAAGAACATCACAAACATGAATGAAATGCCTGCAACCAGTGATGTGGGCATATAAACTGAATAAATTATGATAAAATCAAAAATAGTATATTAAATATAGAGGACGCTCTTCAAACTAAAACATTAAGTCGCTTTGCCGTGTACCCTATAATGTTAGTACACGTCATTGGTAATGGAAACCCCCAATAAAATCTCTATAAAATTATTAAAAATCATTTAAGTAATCACAAAGAACGATTGTGATCGATCCATCCTGACTAGCGTGGAGAAAAGTAACAGGAATCACCTGATACATTTTAAAATACTTTGAGGTAATAATGAATACGTGAACACTTCATATAATATACTTTAAAATACTGATAAGTAAACAAAAAAAATGTTTTTAGACTCTGATGTGCTGTGATGAGCGTGATGATGTGCTATTGGTCAGCGTCTCTCCAGAGCCCCGCCCACACGCCGAACGCGGATGTGAATCACACTGAATCAAATGAACCAGATGATCCGGATCCACACAGGGAAATATTCGCGATTGCTCGCATGAAACACCGAACACTCGTGTGTGAAGGATGCGAGAACCCGAGATAATGTCCGGGGACGTCAAATCCACCGAGCGAGTGAGTAAAGCGTGCAGATAACACTAGAAACGCGGTTTATTTACTCTGCTTGATTGACAGCTCAACATAGACACATCATCAGCTGTTGTTTATGCTGCTGTAATCTAATCTTCATTTGTGTTCAATAGCGCATGCTGATATTATATCTATCCCGAAGGCAAAGCTAGTTTAGTGAGTGTAGAGAACTAGAGAATGGGTCTGTTGTTATGTGTGTGTGTGACACAGTAAGTCCAAACCCGACCAGGATGTCCACATCCTCCCACAGACAGACAGGTGAGATGACAGACAGGTAGAGCTCGTTGAACCTCACGTGTCACCCTACCTGAAACAAACAGGTTCTTTACTTCTATACTGTTAAAATGCCATTGTTTACAGAAAACGGCTTTTTGTTCAGAGTCAGACAAACCATTGGTTTCTTCCATGCACTGGTCAGTCTCTGCGTCCATAATACGAGACTAGCGGAAAGAAATCATCCGAAATGCACTTTATTGTGTTTATTTTATTGCACTTGATATATTTGCTGTAGATCTTTGAGTTATAAATCTCCACTTTAGCAGCTTTACACACACCAGACCAGTTTTATTCATATACTGAAGGTTTGTTCATTTATCATTCGCATGATTTATACAACATTTTACCCCACGGTGAAAATATATTTATTCGTATTATGACAGTATTTTCTGATTTATGGAGTGAAATAAAAAAAAATACAGAACCCTTTTAAAGCATTTAATATGTCAACAAAATCAATCAAGAATCTCAAACCTGGCTTTACCCAATGTTCTTGGAATTTATGCAAACGACTCCGAGTGCATATTTAATTAGATAATGCCTCATTTGCATATTTAACTATTGTGCGGTACTTATTTGTCAACCACATTCATGTTCCTTAGAATTATGAACTTGGCGTTATCAAATGTTCTGTGAATTTTTGCAAATTAGTGCATATTTAATTAGATAATGCATAATTTGCATATTTAAATATTTTTATTTTTGCGCGTCTGTCTTAGGATGCTGAGGAGGCCGTGGAGAGCGGGCTGATCCTGGACGATGGAGTCCTGTACTCGGAGGACTGGAGCGTCGGGCCGCACTGTGTGAGTCAATCACACACACACACACACACACTGCTCGGGCTGAAAGGGTTATCTCACCGCATAAATATGTAAAAAGGTGATGCATACTCTCCTCTCAATAACAGAATATAAACACAGCAAACTGAGGAAACGGCCATCCAGAAAGCATGTGGATATTCACACACTTTATATAAGAGATCACTTAAAAGCAGCAGCTTTACAACATTAAACTTTTTTTTTTAAACAGTTCTCTTTCAATTACAATTACAATCAGTCTCTGCTATAGCAGCTCTCCAGTGTGCTGTTACTCGGGTCTGACCTCAAAGAAAGAAGGCGGAGCCTCAGAGCCACACCCACCTCTTACATCATCACCATGGACCAGTAGGAGTTCGGATGTTTCCAAAAAATCTTTTATTCTGAACTTTAGTTCGAAATGACGTTAAAAAAAACTTTTGCTGATAATTTACTCGCCCCCGTGTCACCCGAGATGTCCATGTCTTTCTTTCTCCAGTCGAAAAGAAATTAAGGATTTTGATGAAAACATTCCAGGATTTTCTCCATATAATGGACTTCAATGGGGTCCAAACAGTTCAAGGTCTAAATCACGAATGCACATCACAGAACAGAGCAAGGTGAGCATTTGAGCTTATAAAACTTAAACTTTGTTATGTATTCATTAAATGAGCGATCGTTTCGCTTGATAAGACCCTTATTCATCGTCTGGAGTCGTTTAAAGCCCTTTGAACAGTTTGCACTGAAACTCTCTTTTGGACCTTGAACTGTTTGGACCCCATTGAAGTCCATTATATGGAGAAAATCCTGGAATGTTTTCATCAAAAACCTTAATTTCTTTTCGACTGAAGAAAGAAAGACATGGATCTTGGATGACACGGGGGCGAGTAAATTATCAGCAAAAGTTTTTTTTAAAGTGAACTACTCCTTTAATGCATCAACAATGACTATTTTGTCTGTATTTACTTCATGATGTCCCAGACCTGTGTGCGGCTTGTATTACAAGTTTTCTGAAATGTCCCGTTGTCCGTTTCACCGACAAAAGAAAGTCACACAAGTTTGGAACAATATGAGGGGGAGTAAATGATGACAGAATCTTTATTTTTGGATGAAGTCCAGATTGCAAAAGTGAATGTGACACGTGAAGGCCAAGGAGCGTGACCTGCATGTAACTGCACTCTCATACTCACTCACAACACACTCACTCACACACACACACACTTACACACACTCACTCACACACACACACTCAGACTCGCCCCTAAACCATCCCTGACTGTGTTCCAGAGTTTGAATGACAGCGAGCCTGAGGAGGTTCTGAACGCCATCAACCCGAACGAGATGTACACGTCAGCGCTGTCCGAGAGCGACAGTGGCCTGTCTGAGGACCAGTCCGACGAGCAGAACCACAGCGTGTATCAGGTGGTGTATGACATCAGCGGTGTGGGCGGAGCCAGCGCAGAGCAGCAGCCGCCACATATGATCTCCATAGAGCTGGGTGAGCACTTCCTTTTTCAATCTGTGTCATGTGACCAGAGAGAGCTACATGTAATCTGAATGTAATCTGCATGTAATCCGCATGCAATCTGCATGTACATAATCCGAATGTTATCCAAATGTAATCCACATGTAATCTGAATGTAATCCGCATGTAATCCACATGTAATCCGTATGTAATTTACATGTAATCTGAATGTAATCCACATGTAATCCACATGTAATCTGAATGTAATCCACATGTAATACGCATGTTTTCCTCTTGTAATCCGAATGTAATCTGCATGTAATCCGCATGCATTCTGCATGTACGTAATCCGAATGTTATCCGAATTTAATCCACATGTAATCCGAATGTAATCCGAATGTAATCTACATGTAATCCGCATGTAATCCACATGTAATCCGAATGTAATCCGCATGTAATCCGAATGTAATCCACATGTAATCCGAATGTAATTTACATGTAATCCGCATGTAATCCGCATGTAATCTGCATGTAATCCGCATGTAATCTGCATGTAATCCGCATGTAATCTGCATGTAATCCACATGTAATCCGAATGTAATCCACATGTAATCCGAATGTAATCCACATGTAATCCGAATGTAATTTACATGTAATCCGCATGTAATCCGCATGTAATCCGCATGTAATCTGCATGTAATCCGCATGTAATCTGCATGTAATCCGCATGTAATCTGCATGTAATCCACATGTAATCCGAATGTAATTTACATTTAATCCGCATGTAATCCACATGTAATCCGAATGTAATTTACATGTAATCTGAATGTAATCTGCATGTAATCCTCATGTAATCCTCATGTAATCCTCATGTAATCCGCATGTAATCCTGTTCTCACGCGTCCGGTCTGTGCAGATGAGTGGAGCTCTCAGATGCTGCTGTCGGAGTCGTGTGTGGTCAACGAGCTGGTGTCGTCTGTGAAGGTGGAGAATGTTTCCAATCACGACATGCAAAACTTGCACAACCCAGAGAGCTTTTTGGTAGGTTTGTTTTAAAGGAAGGGTTCAGCCAAACTGCGTGAGCTCATGGCGCTGACATTTAAACTCTCCTGTTCAGGTTTATCCCGACCTTCAGCTCACAGACGAGGAGCAGAAGCTTCTGGACCAGGAGGGGATTTCTCTGCCTAATAATCTGCCCTTAACAAAGGTCAGACACGGAGAGTGAGTGAGTGAGTGAGTGAGTGAGAGAAAGAGAGAGAGAGAGAGTGTGTGAGTGAGTGAGTGAGTGAGAGAAAGAGAGAGAGAGAGAGTGTGTGAGAGAGAGAGAGTGAGTGTGTGAGTGAGAGAGAGTGAGTGTGTGAGTGAGTTAATCTGTTAATCTCACAGGCCGAGGAGAGAATCCTGAAGAAAGTGAGACGGAAGATCCGGAACAAACTCTCGGCTCAGGACAGTCGCAGGAGGAAGAAGGAGTATATCGACGGCCTGGAGAGCAGGTGAGGTCACACATGACCCCTGACACACGCGAGGTCACACATGACCCCTGTTCCCTTTCCTAACACAAGTCCTGAGATAATATATTTATTCTTCATCCAAATATTTAATCTGTTTCTGAAGCATGAAAATCTCCAGTTCTCCTCTATATGAGTGTCAGTGTTCCTGAACTCCTGAAACGCCTCCATTAAAACGTTTTTTTATTTATTTATTTATTTTTTTTATTTAGTGCCTTCTTGTCTCATTTGGTTTTAAGTTTGTATTGCAGTTTTATATCTGTGTCTCTTTTATTCCTTGTAAAGCACTTTGGTCAACCTCGGTTGTGTTTTAAATGTGCTCTATAAATAAATAATTGATTGAATTGATTGATTATAGTCTCCAGTTTCTTCCACGTCACAATATTCCTCGTTATAATAATTAATGCGCAGAATAAAGGGGTGGGGCCTGGTTGAGTTAGTTAGTAGTGTGTTAAACTGGCGGTTATGGAAAGGGGCGGGACATTTCCCAAACACACTCGAAGCACTCGACCAATCAGAGCACAGTGTGCTTTCAGAAGGCGGGGCTTCATAGAGACAGGAAGTAAACAGAGCGTTACTGACAGACTGGGAAGAGAGGAGCCGCAACAATGGAGAATATGAGGAGAATAATGTGTGTGTGTGTGTGTGTGTGTGTGTGTGTGTAGGGTGGCAGCTTGTTCAGCCCAGAATAAAGAACTGCAGAGAACCGTCACCCAGTTGGAGAAACACAACATGTGAGTGAGCTGAACACATAATTATTGTTGCCCGTCATGTTTTGGTTTAATGCGACAGCGTTCCACAATCCAGTCGGCTGCATGTTTGTTTGTTTGTTTGATTATTTGATTGTTTGTTTCAGGTCTCTTATGGCGCAGCTGCATAAACTGCAGGCGTTGATCAAGCAAACGGCCTCGAAAGCGGCGCAGACGAGCACATGCGTCCTGGTGCGTGAGTGAGTGTGTGTGTGTGTGTGTGTGAGAGAGTGAGTGAGTGAGTGGCACACACACACTTCAGTCTTCAGTTCATCAGTGTGTTCTTCCTCCTCCCAGATTTTGGTGTTCTCTCTGGCTCTGCTGATCTTCCCGAGTTACAGTCCGTTCAGCAGGAGTTCCCCGTCGCTGGAGGACAGTTACGCCCCGTCCGGCGGTCAGCAAACGCTGTCATATATCATATCATATCTCCATCCAGAGGCTGATCACACATTAGGAGTGAAGCCTACATTATTACAGAAGTTCATTCTGTGCATTATCGCGCCACGCTTCTCCTGCCATGTGTTTAACGGGAGAGTAGAATAAGGAAATTTATGTTGTTTTAGATAATTTTCTTCATTTTTGGATGAAGTGTGCATATCAATGATTTAATTGATTAATTTAATTTAGTTTTAAAATTAAACTAGTCAAAATTAATAAAAAATGTTAAAAGTTTAGAAATGAATGAAAAGTTTAGAATTAAACCAGTTAAAATAAGTAAAAAAATCGATTAAAAGTTTAGAATTAAAATAGATTAAAAGTCTAAACTAGATTGAGAACAAAAATTGTAGAATGAGACTGTCTTTGATTATTGTGCAGTGAATGCGAGTTTCCACACAGATATTGTGATGATGATGATGATGATGAAGAAGATTGACTCCTGTAATGTGGTGTGTGTGTGTGTGTGTGTGTGCAGTCCTGTCCAGAAACATCCTGAATGACGCGGGCTCTCTGGCGCTCCTGGAGGATCCGCTGGTCCCAGATCCCACAGAACTGAAGCTGTCGGACGCGGACTGGCCCTCAGATGCGCAGGCGCAGGCGCAGGCGGAAGAGCAGAGGAACGGCACGAGCGCAGACACACTCCTGACTCTATCGGCTCCTGCAGACGCAGACACACTCCTGTCTGTGTCTCTAACGGCCCCTGCAAACGCAGACGCAGTCGCAGCCACGCAGACGCATGCAGACGAGATGTGACCCTCTGTTAGATACGGCTCTATGGAGTCAGTTTTGTGCCATAATTAAAGGCGTGGCTGATTATAATTTCACTTTTCTAACTTCAGTGAGTGTGTAATGTTGCTGTTTCAGCATAAACAACATCTCAAAGTTCAAAGAGAGATCATTTATGTTAAAGAAATTGCTTTTTAAGAACTACAGCCAACGGCTGGTAGAGACTACACGACTTCCTCCCGGGTTAGTGACATCACAGACCGTAAAATTTACATAAACCCCGCCCCCAGGAACGCGATTTGTAGATAATCATGATAGAATTTGCTAATCAATGGCTAGAAGATAAGCACACACACGCACAAGCTCCTGAAGCTCCGCCCCCTGTGCCGGGAGCTGCAGCTCATTTGCATTTAAAGGGGCACACACAAAAACTACGTTTTTGCTCACTCTCAAACAGTGACAATTTTAACATGTTATATAAAAAAATCTGTGGAGTATTTTTAGGTAAAACATCACACACACTCTGGAGACATCAGAGACTTATTTTACTCCTTGTGAAAAGGGCATTATACCACCCGATTAAACGAACAAATCCAGCATTTAGTAAGCAAACTCGATCTGCTTTGCAAAGGAAAACTCGACTCACAAACAGAAAGCAATGTGGAAATACAAAGGTCTATTTAAATTAAAAAAGCAGAGAAGTGACAAATATGTATTGTGTTTTACAAATATAAAGGATCATGAAACCCTCCTTTCAATTAAATTAAATGTTCTTCTTAATTTAATAACTCGCTCAGTGCAGACATAATCACTAATTTGGTCATTTCGCACGTGTCCGATGTAGAAAAATGTAAAAAGCAAGAAAGTTTGTTCTGCGAGTCGAGTTCTCCTTTGCAAAGCGGATCGAGTTGGTTTTTCTAAAATGCTGGATTTGTTTGTTTAATTATGGCACAAAATCCACTCCATACAGTTTGCATTATTTATTCTCTCTGAACTCAGACACGGGTGTGTTTGAGCAGCGTCGTCTTCATCATCATCATCATCATGTGCTTTAGTGTGTCACAACACAGAGATTAATACACTTTTGATTTAGGGACATTTCAGCTTGTTTAGTTCTGATTTGGTTGTCACTTGTGCTGCTTCTCATGGCCACTTAAAACAAAAAAAGGGAATTGCGACTTTTTATCTCACAATTCTGGCCTTTTTTCGCAATTGCAAGTTTATATATGACTTTGCATTCCTCGCTGCGAGCGAGATCTAGATATCGAGTGAGTGTGAACGGATCTGATGTCAAGCCGCTTCAGAATATCCATGTTTTACTGCTTCTGATGCTAGGATTGGGTCTCTTCTTATTTGATTGTCTTCTGAATAAAAGTTACATTCATAATATGTTTTGTTGTTGTTGTTAATTTGAGCCATTAACCATAAGAAGGACAGCATTTAGTCCAGAAAAGGTTCTTCCGTTTTTGAAGCCTAAAGTGGACGGAGTCGGCCGTCGCGTCACTCCCGCATTCCAGAAACTGGTTAAAGAGGCGGGGCGTGGGAGGAGCCTGATGCGGAGACCACGCCCCTTAGATCCACTTGATCGTGTTAGTTAGTTCAGGCTGAAGAAGAGCTAATGCTATATGCTACTTAACTACTACTAATAAAAATTATTTTAATGTTTTTGTTGTTTTGACCCATTATTTAAATATATTTTTTAAATACCCATTACTTTAGTCAAATAGAGTTCAAATGTTATGCTCTTTACACTGAGCATTCTCGCGTTACGATGCTTCCCTGGTTATTTAAGATACTTCTACCCCTAACCCTAACCCAAAACACAAAAAAACTTGTCAAGCAAATAAGCATGTCGAGCCCTGAAATGCAAAGTTAACCATTGTTAAATGTTGATCAATTTAAAGACTTCCAGTGATAAAATAAATAAATAAATAATCATAGATCAGTGGTTCACTATCATTTGACATTTTCCTTTTTCTGCTCTGCGCCCCAGAACGCGTGCCACATCTGTCCATTTTTAGTCATGGGACAAACAAAAGTTAAAAGTTAAATAAAAACGTTTGCTTTCATAATTTTGTAACAAACATTTTTTTGTTTTGTTTTTTTAAAGATTTTCAAATAATTATTGTGCCAGGGGCGCCCCCTCCCGTCCGGCGGCCTCCTGCGCAGCGTGCGTCTCCTGCGCCACTGAGCCTCACACTATCCATATACAATATATTTCCCTTAATTCCCAGCCATTGATTGGATTGATATATTTTTATAGTTGTTTTGAAATTGTCAATTATTTGAAATATCTGGCACCTCAAATTAATTATTAGCTTATTCTTTAACTAGAAAAGCAAAGGTAATCAAGACAAGCCTTGAATGTTGATTTGAGTATTCTTTAAAAACCCATCATCTAAACCTAAATTATAAGTAGGAATACTTTTTCACATATTTGTCCCGTCTCTTGAACGCGCACTTTGATTTAGCGAAACTGCGTGTGCGCGCGCTGAGCTCATCACCGGAAGTTGTGCGCGAGAATTCACGGAGCGGTAAAATAACGGCAGAACGGATTTTCTGTGGGATAAACACACCGGCGTCGCTGCGAAAGCGGTAAATATTGTTATTTTATTGATTATGTGAAGAGACTGAGCTCCTGAAGATCGCAGTGGCGGGTTTATCTGTGTGTGTGCCGCTGTTAGCTCGATGGGCTAACCGCTACTGAGGAGAACACATATCAGCTAACGTTAATTATATACAAAATACATACATGTAACAATAATAACACGCACACATATACAGTGTGTATACTAACATATAACTCATGTATGTAAGTTAACGTTATAGTACAAAAAAAAAATCTGGTTTAAACCTGTATGACTGGCTGACTCACTTCTGAGAAACACAAAAGAAGCTATTCTTTCATTCTGTTCATTTTCATAAGCGTTTTATTTCACTGTTTATGTTGTTAAACTGACACAGAATCATTTTGGCTGGGTTTAAGCTGGGTCAGTTGTATATGTGAAGATTATGCTCTGAGAACTAGCCTGGCTGTGTATTATTATTGTGCAAAATTATTTATACATATTAAGACAAATGTATCACAAAGATCAGGAGTTATATGTTAGTTCATTAAGATGCATGAATATTAACATAAGAATGCCAATGAGTTATTGAGATTGTTGGAAATATTAGCCATTAGATTGTTTATTTATCTTTTATTTAGTTAGTTTTTCAATTCAGTTAATGTAACGTTCTGTATTTTGTGAATTTTTGCGTGACAATGTCCAGATTCACCAGGCTCAGATTGTGAGAGAATCATGGTTGGGAAGAGCATGAAATCCATTCTTTGAATTCGTTGAAAGGCTGTTTAACTAGTTTAACAAACTCAGGGTTACAGGATTAGTTTTTGAGTTTACCAAACCAAGCCAACTAGGCCTTGCTGGTACCGGTACCATGATGCTGATCATCAGCTCTGGCTTTGATCCTGAGTTTAGGTGTGACATCAGAACAGAAGCCAACAGCCAATCACAGGCCGAGAAGCAACGCGATTCGCTTCATATTACCAGATTAAAAAACAATATTAGGAATTTAAACAAATTTTCGTGATATAGACTGTCCCACTGATGGACATATTCAGTTTTGATGTGAAAAAAAAAAAACTATATGAATGTCGATTATAACCCATAATAACCTCTGTCTAACATGCTTAGCAGAATATCTACCACTAGACCATTGATGGGGTTTATGTTAGGGTTAGGGTTCAGGTTAGGCTTAAAGGTGCCATATGTAATAATTGAGGTAAAAATATCCAAAAAAATGAGCTACACGCATCAAAAGAATGAGAAGAAATAAGTGCAATGATGTAATTAAAAAACTGACAAGTTATAGTGCTGCTGAGATATAAACCTAAATTAGCATGCTAAATTACTAGCGCCGGCCCGGCAGGTGTCGCAATACTAGTTCCGGCCATGGGAGGCGGTATGCGGACGGGCAACGTTACCACCAGCCAAACTGCACTACACGAGTGAGTCGCGCTCGCGCCGGCTTGTGTGTACTTGAACCTGATGTCAGTCGTGTGGAAATACAGCCCACTACTACATTTCAGTTCAGGGAAGAGTTCAAAAAATGATTGGTTGACATTATGCATGAGGAATACATTTTGGTAAGTTGTAGCATACGGTATCTTTCAACAGTGTTCGGGTTCTTTTTCCATTAGCTAGTAGAGACGATCGGTTCACGTGCGCTAGGGATCTGTCGTGTAACATGTACAAGCGCAAAAACGGTATTTATTCTTTGAATTGCATAATAAAATTGACAGAATCTGAGAGCTTAACTAACCTGCTTGCTAAGTGTTAATTGCATGTGTCTCACGGTGAATTCGTGAGAGCTGGCAGCAGCGAATGCTGTCAGTCAAATTAATTCAAACTAACAATAAAAGTGTAATATGAACAAAACGAATACCGTAAACTTAAAATA
The DNA here is from genome assembly GCF_988280905.1 of Pimephales promelas. Classification (NCBI taxonomy): domain Eukaryota; kingdom Metazoa; phylum Chordata; class Actinopteri; order Cypriniformes; family Leuciscidae; genus Pimephales; species Pimephales promelas. The sequence continues at coordinate 36,648,430 of NC_142780.1, forward strand.
ATAGCCTGCAGGCTTTTATTTTCCCATATCGTCGAAATGCAACAGCTTGTTTTTGAGACAGGCGTCTATGAGTCGGTCTTCATCATTTAGTGTTGAGATGTTGTTCATTTAGTCTCTGATCTCTAAAAATCTCCAAATGCTCCACGTGAAACTGCGGTCTTCCGACCTTTTACTATCGTGTCAAATGATTTGAATAATATGCGGAGAAAGAGAGCAAAACAGCGCTCGTTTGTGTTGTTTGAAGACTTGAGTGCGTGCGGCAGCGGCACAACTCATTTTCTGGAGGTATACTGCCCCCATCTGTTATGGAATATGGAATATTTTTTGATTTTTAGTTCCAGATGGCACCTTTAAGGTTAGGGTTAGGGTTCAGATGTACGGGTTGGGGTTAGTTTGTTCCAGCACTTATACTGGATATGCTCTCCCACTGCGTCTCCGTCCCCAGCACATGTCAAACCTCACTGATGCCCGTGGTAACACACCGCATTTAACATCCAGTAACGTTAGCGGCGTTGTAACGACGGGAAAAGTAAATAGTTAGATTTCCCCGTTACTGGAAAAATGTGTTTCCTGAATGAGCGCTGTGCCACTGTTTGTACTGTACTTTATTTTATATTTTAATTATTTTTACTTGTTTTGATTATTAAAATTTTTTCTATGTAAAGCACTTTGAATTGCCATTGTGTATGAAATGTGCTATAAATAAACTTGCCTCGTGTGTGTGTGTGTGTGTGTGTGCAGATGCCTCACTCCCGGCGATACCCGTCGTCGGAGCGGAGTCGCAGTGGGAATCATCATGTTCGCTACGAGCGGCACCGGCGGAGACGCCGCACACGCAGCCGCTCCTCGTCCTCCAGCGCCCAGCGGGACCGCAGCCGCAGACGGAACCGCGAGCGACGCCAGCGCTCCAGGAGGTACCGCTCCGCCCGGGCCGCGCGCCTGTCATTTCCATTCCTCTTATGACTCCTCTGTGTGTGTCTCAGCATGAGTGTGAAGCGCTGGAGACTGTGTGTGTGTGTGTGTGTGTGTGTGTGTACTGGACCCGCAGCTCTTAAAGGGACAGCGCTCATACTCCCCCGTCTCTATAATAACACTAATCACACAGCAGGAGTCTGAGAACACACACTCGCTATGCACTCAATAGCTTCTGTATCTGGAGTGTGTATTTATTGATGAACTGCAGTGTTATTCTACATTTGAGTACAGTTGCTGAACCTGAAAATCTTTATTTCAATCATATCTTTGTTCAGTTGTCTATTAGTTGCGATTGCTAATTATTTATTTGTTCGTTTTTAATGACTCACTGTGTGTCTTTAATAATGCTGGAAGTGTGTGTGAGTTTGGCTAGTTGTTCTTCTGAGAGTTCTGCTCGTGATATTCAGCTCTGCAAGAACACTAAATGTGAACGTCTACGTTTTTTTACCTCATTGGAATCGAAATTAGGAATCCATAAGAATCACAATCGTTAAAAAATCGATACCTGCCAGATCACCTGTAGCGTGTGTGTGTGTGTGTGTGATCCTCCAGTTATGACGAGCACAGGCTGAGCAGCAGACGCTACTGTCGCGGCGAGCGCGAGGAGTTTGTCGAGAACGGCTTCTTCCGACACACACACTTCTCCCGTCGCTCTCACGACTTCCACTCGGATCGGGATCCCGGAGCGGATCAGAGGAGCAGTCGGCGCGTGCGCAGACACCGCAGGACCAGGACCCGCTCCAGAACACACTCCTTCAGCCAGAGCCGGTCCTTCTCCTCCGTGAGTGCTGCACACACACACACACACACACACACACACACACAGCGTGACTCGGTGTAGATGGTCCTGGTCTCGTCATGTTTCTGTGGTGTGTTTACATGCGGTGAGTTTATCCAGTCAGTGATGAACCGAAATGATCATTCTTGGCCGAAGCCGAATACCCAACGCAGGGTTTCGCACTTTTTCTATTTAATTTGCCAATTTTTTTACCATTGCATGAATGCAGAAAATGCTTTTTAATATTTTGACTTGATTTTCAGAAAGAAAAAAATACTGTTTAAAAATTAAATAAACTGTAATAAAAATAGCTTTTCTCTGGAAATGTTACATCACTTACAATAACAATATTGCATATTTTACAAGTATCGTGCAGCCCTAGTGTGTGTGTGTGTGTGTGTGTGATGGGTAAGTTTAGGGGTAGGGTTTGTGTGTGTGTGTGTGTGTGTGTGTGTGATGGGTAGGTTTAGGGGTCGCGTGTGTGTGTGTGTGTGTGTGTGTGTCTCAGGATTTCCCCTGGGGCCCGTCAGGAACGTTTAAAATTAGCCCAAGTCTCATCTCCCTCTCTCTCTTTCACACACACACACACACACACACAAACACTTGAAGATTTTCTCCTGTTCCTACACTCTCTCTCTCTCTCTCTCAGTCAGTCAGTCAGATGTAGGCTAAGTGTATGTATTTGACGGGAGTTATGGGTAAAGCAGAGTTGTCCTCGGTGTTTAAGAGCCTCTTGGACTGCCTCTGCCTGTGTGTGAGTATCCTTCACACTGTGTGTGTGTGTGTGTGTGTGTTTACTAGTTGTGTTTTGGGTGCTAAACATTCTCGTGAAGTGAGCAAATCTGATAAAACTTTTTGTAGTGACGAAATTGTATATTAGAGTATATATTAAACCAAGTGTTTTTCTCATATGTGTGTGTGTGTGTGTGTGTGTGTTAGTCAGTCAATATTATGATGAAGTTTACATGAAAGGTGTGTGAGGCGGTGAGTGTGTGTTCCTGGTAGGATAGGGAGGTTTTAATGTGAGTTTTACATTCACACCATTATAATGTCAACAGTGTGTGTGTGTGTGTGTGTGTGTGTGTGTGTGAGAGAGATGGGTAGGTTTAGCAGTCGGGTTAGTGTGTGTGTGTGTGTGTGTGTGTGTGTGTGTGTGTGCGCGCTTGACCTCCTTCTCAAGTGTCTGCTGGGCTCGTCGTGTGTGTGTCGTATCTGGAGTCAGTGTGTTCTTGATGAAGACAGACGAGGTGTCCAATTAAAGAGAAACGCATCGCTGAGACGATAATAAACCATAATAAACGTTCATGTTTAATGTTCAGTTAAATAGTGTAGTTCAGTGATTCCCAGCCTGTTTTAGTCTGAGACCCCCTTTACCCGAAGAATATTTTAGGGCCCCTTCACATGTGATGATGGTACCGCTCTTGTAAGCTTGCAGCAACGAGGACAAAATAAGCTGTTTTCAAACAAACGGTATGTTTACTCTAACCAGATATGTTTATGCACAAATAATAGCCTTTAATATTGAAAATGCAATAACAAAAACATCAGTAGGCCCTTTGTAATTTAAAAACATAAGCCTAAGAGAAGTATATACATTGGCCCTATTTGAAATGCAAAATGTAAAGAATAAAGAATAAAGGCTGTTACTGAACGACTGCTGTCTGGGCCTCAATACTCGCAAGTTATTTGTGAGGCTTTATTTGTCAGACGATACGTGTGTGAGCGCGTCACTGATTGGTCCCTATCCCTATATCTCACTGCTAGTAGATACAATCTCTTTATTCGCCTAATAAATGTTGACGTTGTATTTTATCGTTCAATATTATGTAGTTAGGGCAAAGTATTTCAGATTTTGTATAAAATGATCTGCATTTGATGATCTCTCTCCCTCTCCACAGCAGAGTTGCAGTCGTGTTCGCGGGTGGGCTGTCAAAGATGATGACGAGGGTCACCTAGTCTATCGCGCCGGTGACGTGCTTCAGGACAGATGTGCGTTTCTCATCTCTACACACTCTATACTCTACACTCAACTCTACACTCTCTATACTCTACACTCACTGTCACACTGTGTGTTTTGTGACGTTTGTGCTCCTTGTGCAGATGAGATCGTAGGGACGCTCGGGGAGGGAACCTTTGGGAAAGTGGTGGAGTGTATTGATCATCACAGGTTAATCTCACACACACACACACTTACTGATTCTCAGCTGACAGTCACAGGTGTTTCACTGTGTGTGTGTGTGTGTGTGTGTGTGTGTGTGTGTGACAGGGGAGGCTCTCACATCGCTCTGAAGATCATTAAGAACGTGGAGAAGTACAAAGAAGCGGCTCGTCTGGAGATCAACGTTCTGGAGAAAATCAACCAGAAAGATCCAGAAAACAAGAAGTGAGTGTCTTCATTACGAGACATTTTTAGTTTCCTATTGAAGCTTGTTGCTCCTCTGAATTTATTTCTCGCAATTCTGTGTTTATAAATTAGTGAGTTTAGATATAAATTCAAAATTGTGTAATTAAAGTCGGAATTGTACAATAAGAAAAAGTTGCTTTTTTAATTTTTTTATTTATTCCTTGGCAGAAACAAGCTTTATGTTAAGTTTTATTTGAATTTTACATCCACCTTTAGAGATTAATACAGAAAACACAGAACACTACTTTAATAAATAGAGAAGTATCCAAACAACATTTCACATGATAATGTGTGTTCCTTCCCAAATTCAGTGCATCTAGAATTAGTTTTACATTTAAAGTCCCCGTGTAGTCAATCGTTTAATCCCTAAAACTCATCTTTGATCACCCTAACCCATATTTAAACGTTGCCTCTTGCCTTAAAATATCTTGACTGTAACTCGACACCCTTGCCTCATTTAGTATGCACGGTCTGTGAACATGCAAATGAGCCCCGCCTCCACTCACTCCCTCTCTCAGAGATCCACTGGTTGACGATCACTCGTTGATCTGATTGGTTACAAGGTGGTTTGTGACGTCAGAAACACCAGCGATTTCAAAGCGTGTGTTTGAGACTGTCTTTGGTTCACTGCAGTTTTAAGGAGGAAATACTCAGCAATGCTGTCCACTTATCAACACACACACGGTTTAAGCGTATTAAACACACCACACACACACATAAACAACATTAAACGCTGGATTGACACCACAGGGGGACTTTAATTTCTTTATCATTATGTTAGTCTCGAGCTCATCTGCTTTTAATGGGTTTTTCAGCTTTTCCCCAAAACACAGCCGCAACACACATCTGTTACTTTCCAAATATAACGTTTTGTTTGTGTATTAACCGCACCTCGTGTTTGTCCCGTCAGTCTGTGTGTGCAGATGCTGGACTGGTTCGACTATCATGGCCACATGTGCATTAGCTTCGAGCTACTAGCTCTCAGTACTTTCGACTTCATGAAAGAGAACAATTACCTTCCCTACTCCATCAGTCAGGTCCGACACATGGCCTACCAGATCTGCCTCGCCGTCAAGTGTGAGTACACACACACACACACTCTCTCTCTCACACACACACACAGCTTCATTAGTGATTATGGTCTGTTTCTCCCACAGTTCTCCATGACAACAAGCTGACACACACAGACCTGAAGCCCGAGAACATCCTGTTCGTGAACTCTGACTACACCGTCCTCTATAACCCGGAGAAGGTGAGGCTCCCTCGTTCACACACACACACACACACGTGCTCAGACACACACACGGGCCATGAGTGTTTTGATGTGACCAAATATTAGAGATTAGGTGGACGTTGTTTGTCCGTTATCACTCCAGGATTGGATCCTGCCGTAGTTCAGTTTACAGGCTGCATTATAACAGCGTTGTTCAATCAAACCCACATGAACTTACTTTGATACTTTATTTGAACCGATTATTATTGCTCGTTATTATATTGTACTTGAAGTCATGTTGAAAGCTGTTCACTTGGATGTTTTTATTACCGCAATTTTGTATCCGATTAATCGATGGAATAATCAAACACTCGATTACTAAAATAACCGACATGAAATATGAGTTACATTGTAGAAAAAAATATATGAGTTTTTAGGTCTGGTGTAAAAGTAGTTCTCTGGACTGTTGTTGTTGTGGTCAGTCTAATGTGTGTGTGTTTGTGTGTGTGTGTGTGTCAGAAGCGAGACGAGCGCTGCATCAACAGTCCTTCTGTGAAGGTTGTGGACTTCGGCAGCGCCACGTTTGACCACGAGCATCACAGCAGCATCGTTTCCACACGACACTACAGAGCGCCAGAGGTGCTTCTGGGTAAGAGCGCGCGTGCGTGTGATGATGCGACTGCTTTCAGCATGTGTGTGTGTGTGTGTGTGATTTTCTACTGTTTCCCCGTAGAGCTGGGCTGGAGTCAGCCGTGTGACGTCTGGAGTATTGGCTGTATTCTGTTTGAGTTCTACCGCGGATACACACTCTACCAGGTGTGTGTGTGTGTGTTCTGTCTCGTTCATATGAGTTTTCCACTTTGAGCAGCGGGTCAGTAATGGCGCTGAAAATAAAAACACATGAACAGAGACACCAATAAATCACTGTGTTTCATCCTAACCAGATGCGAGTCGGCACAGATTAAATGCTAAATCTCTTTATCATTAGTTAACGAACACGGATTTGTCACTTCAATGAGCTCATAGTTCCTGCCTTCAATTAGTACATTGTTTAAATTAATATATATTTCACTAACTGTGAATTTCTGATAGCAGATCCCTGAACACTGTAATGTGGACTCATGCTCGCTCTGTAACGCTGATTTGATGTGTGTCATGAAAAGCGCTGTACAAATAATAAATATCGATTTATTTTATGTGAAATAATTAACATCCGCACTGATCCTCTAGTCTAAACTTAGGAATAATTGAGTTATAGAGTCTCTTCTGCTCCCCAAGGCTGAATATAAGTGTTAATATATCAAGTAGATATTTAATATATCAGTATAAACAGTGAAATATTATTACTGTGAATGCAGTTTTTCCACAAATATATGAAGCACCTCAACCGTTTTCAACATTGATAATGTTTCTTGATCCTCATATTAGAGTGATTTGTGAAGGGTCATGTGACACTGGAGTAATGATGATAAATTCAGCTTTGATCACAGGAATAAATTACACTTTACGGTATATTCACATAGAACACTGATGATTTACATTAGAATAATATTTCACCATTTTTACAGTATTTTTGATCAAACAAATGTTAAAAAAATCTTAGTTATTATTATTTTTTCCCAGACCTGGTGCGGATCAAATAGGGTTTTTTTTATCCCTGTTTGAGTTTTTCTATTCACTGCCATTACTCTGATGCTCATTAATATAAACACAACTGTTATTGGGAACAGATCAGTACATGTTCTTTCATACGTGTGTGTGTGACGCGTGTGTGTGTGTTTCAGACTCATGATAACAGGGAGCATCTGGCCATGATGGAGCGAGTACACGGACCAGTTCCTTCGAGAATGATTCGTAAAACGAGGTCAGGAAACATGATCGATGATATCAGTGTGAAGTAGAGCCGGGGTGATAATCCAGCATCACACACACACACACACACCGTCTATACACAGGGTTCGTACAAGTTGTTTTAAGTGCTTGATTTAAGCCATATTTATTAAAAAATACATTAAAAGTGCTTGAATTATTGAAAGGCAATATATGTGAAATGAGTGTTTAATTTGATAGATGAAACGATGTTTTGAGGCAATAGTAGCGCTGCAGCGCGTCCGATCGGGATATGAGCGGGATATTGCTCATAAATATCAGCTTTCATTCTACAGTTTAATCATATATTCATGAGAACAAAACTCACTTCTTTGATTAAGAAAGTGATATCTAGATATTAAGGATGCGTGGTCGTGTCCGTTCAGTGGTTAAGGTTTCCAGTCGTTGCATGAGCTGCACTCTATTTGTGCCATTTTGTTTTATTAGTTTATTTATATTCATCCATTTTTTTTAATTTGAAGGATAATAAAGATATTATTTAACAAGACAGATTTCTGATTGTTGTCCTTTAAAACCAAAAAAGTAAAATCGTAAAGTTTGAAAAGGTTTATTAAGCGTGTGTGTGTTAGCATGATTTCCGCTGGTAAAGCGCCGCTCAGGGTCTAAACGTGACGTGAGAAGTATGGAAACAGAATCGCTATGCATTCGGGAACATTTTAACCAATCCACGTATCGCGATGCATGGATTATACTCCCAGCTCTAGCGTGAAGAGTGTGTGAAGAGTGTGTGAGCATGACTTGACCTCTGCCCTCAGGAAGCAGAAGTACTTCTACCGAGGTCGACTGGACTGGGACGAGAACTCGTCAGCGGGACGATACGTCAGAGAGAACTGCAGGCCTCTGAGAGTGAGTGACACCGCTGCATTAATCCACACGAGTGTGCGCTAACAGTGTCTGCGCTAGTTATACAGCTAACAGTTAAAGTTTTGTGAATCAGTGTGGGCAAACTAGCAGAAACATGCCAGGCTCGTGTTCAGCTAGGAGACTCAAAATGGCTCTTAAATATTAGCTAAATTCTAATTGAATTCAAATTCTAAAGGCAATGCTTCATGTTAGAGGAAAAACGCACTGTAATGCCTCATGTGTCCACAAGAGGTGTTTTCGGTATTGTCATAACCGCGGCACACTACTGGCGTAACTCGCGCACCGAGGAAGCTACTACAGCTATTAGCGGAAGCTCATGGAGTTTGTGTTTGGGATTTTCATGAGTCTCTCTCTCCCTCTCTCTCTCTCTCTCTCTCTCTTACATGTTCTATTTTTAGAATGAGTATATGAATGTATGATTTTTGAAATGTAAAAATTAAAGCATTTTTGAACCTCTCTCTCTCTCTCTCTCTCTCTCTCTCTCTCTCTCTCTCAGAGGTACGTGTTGTTCGAGTCAGAGGAGCATCATCTCTTCTTTGATTTGTTGGAGGGTTTGATGGAGTTCGAGCCGGACCGGCGTCTCTCTCTCTCCGCTGCGCTGCGTCATCCGTTCTTCAATCCCATCCGAGACGCTGAGCACTTCAGTGGCTCCCGTAACATCAGCCGGTGACCCCTGACCTCCCCTTTAACCCCGCTAGTGTTTCGCAGCGGGTGAGACTGTACGGAGGACGCCGTTCCTGAGCCGGGGGAAACGCCCACAGGAGTGATGGACAGGTTGGTCATCCAATCACGTATGCTTATGTCATGATGAAGAGACTGCTAATGATTGGGTGAGTTCTCCGCTCGCTGCTGATTGGAGGAGAGAAACAGCCAGTAGCATTAAACCGAAACCTTCACGAGCGCCCTGATTTGACGGACAGCTCTGCTCTGCCACAAGGATCATGTCAGGTGCCTAGGCTAGCAGAGATTGCACATGTCGCGCTTCTCGGCAGACAAACACACTTTTTCAGTATTTATTTTACGACTTTAGTTGTTTTGTATGAGTTGAATATCATTGTATATACATGTACATGTTCTGTATAATAAAATGTGCTTCATATCATTTGACTGAGTTGAACGTGTGTGTGTGTGTTTGTGTGTACTAGGAATCTTTTGTAAGGTTTCTATCCATACAGCCAATAAACCCGACGAGTGTGTGTCCGCAGTCTTGTGTACGAGCGACCGCTGAGGAACTGCTAGCCTGAGTTCAGCAGGTTAGTGCCGCCAAATCAATCTCCAGATGTTACTATTAGCTACTAGCAGGGTCTGAAACTAGCATTCGCCAAACGCGCAACAGCGCTGGCTCATCTAGCGGAGATTATAAGCGTCTGTCCTCCTGAAACACGTTTGGTGATGAGGAGGAAAGAGGAGATGCTGGATGGCAGGATTTAGTTTGTAAAATAAATGAATGTATGAAATCCAAACTCTATAATATATAAGCTGTGACGTAGAAATCTGGTTCATTTCTTTTGGTTTTGGTGTTCGGGGCTAGCAGGACTTCTGAGTGGCCGGAGACTTAAACACGTCGTGGCCCAATTGGCCGATGAGTGAAAGCTTCAATCCGTGACGTAGATCTGCTCCAGCTCAGCTGTGTGTTCGGGTCTGAGTCACGAGTCAATTAATGGAGTGTATGACTCTGAGATTGTGTGTGTGTGTGTGTGTGTGTGTGTAGTGTAATCTGTGATCTGGCATAAATGGCAAATACAGTAAATAAAAGCATTCTGTGATTATGTGTCAGTCAGGTCAAGAAAACCTGTCACTCACATGAGATCAGCCAATAGCAAACCACCACCATCCAATCACCTCCCTCAGACACAGTCAAGCCCCGCCCACACGTGTTCATGTTCCTGAAGCGTTTCACTCGATATACGACACAATAGAAGAGAAACACCAGCTCAACTTCCCTTTCATGAAGACTTTTGTAGTGATTTAACGAGTTTTGGTTTTTCTGCTTCTCTGATATTGGTTAATTGTCATTGCATGCAGATAAACAAATCAAATGATGAATCTTTTTTTATGATTTGACTCGTTAATTCTTCGTCGAGCCCTGTGTGAGACTGAAATGATTACACTGATTGCGTGTGTGTGTGTGTGTGTGTAGTAACGCAGATATGATGAAATGGTGTATTTGTAATCTTTTCAGGAGTGTTCGGAGGAGGTGGTGTGTGTGTGTGTGTGTGTGTGTGTGTCTGCAGAGCCGACCTCAAAGGTGTGTGACGTCTATGACACTGTGTGTGTTATATTGTGAGGTGTTTGTTTGACTGTCAGTGTGTGTGTGTGTGTGTGTGTTATATGGTGAGGTGTTTGTTTGACTGCGAGTGTGTGTGTGTGTGTGTTATAAGTGTTCTGGTTCTCAAGAGGCTGATGAGAAATGACCTCAACGCCTCGTCTGTGGTTCACGTGTGGTCACTGATGTCCTCAATCTTCTAAGCTGCTCACACACACACACACACACACACGCGTGTGCGCTGTGTTTGCTCTGCTCTAGACTCCATCAGTGTCTCTGTTGTCTTTAATTGAGTGTGTCCTCACCTGTCAGCTCCTCAAGGCCTCTTCAGGGTCACTGATAACGCCTGGATGACCTTCTCCTCTCGGTATATTCTCCGCCGGCCTCGTTACTCTCCTGCAGATGATGATGATGCGCTCCGCTTTACAGGATCCAGGAGTTTGATGATGCCTCATGTTGTTAGTATGAACACCGCAGTGATGTTGTGGTCATGTGATGTTGTGGTCATGTGATGTTGTGGTCATGATTAATCTTGAGCTGGATTAGAATGTCGTCATGATACTTTTTCATATCCCAAAATTCCATGAAGCTGGAGTTTGTAATAATTTTCTTGTGGTAATGATGTGTATTTTCACAGTGTAATTTTACCTTTTAATTTTATTAGGAAAAATACACTAAACAATGTTTGTATTTAAACAGCACAGTTTATTACACGCGTAGTTGCCCATGATGGAGTGCAATAATACAAACTAGTGTGAAAGTCTTCTGATTGGAAGATCTGGCCTGACATGTGACGGTTCACTGAGAATTCTGGGTATCACCGAACCACTGAAGGATCAAAACACAACCATAAACTTTATATTATATACGTGAACAAAGCGGCCGTCAGTGGAGAGGACACAAGCGGTGTCGCTCTCGGGTCATGGACGCTAAGTACACTATTTATTGTTTATTTATGTAATATTATTGAATTTACTGGTCGAACAAACTATTTAATATTATTATTATTAGTATATTTTATTTACCGGTAGAACAAATAAATATGAGTTTTTATTATGTAATATTGTGTTGGTTAACAACTGCTTGTTCAGCATTAATGACGTCAGACGTGTTTTATCTGTTCAGTCACGAGAGGCTTTCGCTCTCGCCGGCCTCATGCTCATGTGTGTGTGTGTGTGTGTGTGTAATGAGCTTCCCTCAGTAAGGTCGTTAGTGTGTTAATCTGCACAGGAGAGCGAGTGACCAGTCCAGCAGCGCAGGAACACACACTCTCTGGATCTCGTCGTTCAGGAGGAAGAGTGTGTTTTATTGAGCTGGATGGAGACGAGGAGTGTGTGAGTGTGTGTGAGAGAGTTTTCCATGCGTCTCTGTTGATTACTTGACTGTGATTGGTCAGTGGTGTCATTCTGTGCTCATGTATTTCTCTAACGAGTTCTCAGAGTTTCTGTTGTTCATATCTGAACCGACACACACTTACAGAAGACGAAGCAACATGGCATTAGAAATCTTGTTTAATGAGAATATCTGATAGTGATTTAACTTGTTCTCTCCATTGACCAATCACAGCACACCGCCGCGTTTAATGTGTGTGAACGTTATTAATGGTGTTCTGACTGTGTGTGTCCTTGTCCTTGCAGATTTGAGTCTGAGCCCCTCCATCTGTCTCGTGTGTGAGCTGTTAAACCGTCTCGTCTACAGCACACACACACACACACACACACACACTGAACATGATCCATCCGTGTTCACACACACACAGATAGTGCTGATATAGATCTGACGATGGAGTCTGCCGTGAAGAAATCTCTGCTCGCTCCCATAAAGACACTCAAGTTCTGCGTGACCGGAGAGAAGAAGCCGAGCGGCTCGAAGGGTCAGAGGTCACCGCTCAGGTCTGGCGCAGACACACATCTGCTGCGACCCTATCAGGCCGAGCTGGAGAGAGAGAGGTGAGAGGTCACGATGCTCGCGATTACACACTTGGGAACACCTCTTCCTCGGCACACACAAATCATGAGGCTTTAAACTCTCCTGTGGTGGAAGTCCAGCTCGTCTATGTGTGTGTGTGTGTGTGTGTGTGTGTGGTGTGTTTAACACGCTTAAACCGTGTGTGTGTTGATAAGTGGACAGCATTGCTGAGTATTTCCTCTTTAAAACTGCAGTGAACCAAAGACAGTCTCAAAAACACGCTTTGAAATCGCTGGTGTTTCTGACGTCACAAACCACCTTGTAACCAATCAGATCAACGAGTGATCGACAACCGGTGGATCTCTGAGTGAGTGAGTGAGTGGAGGCGGGGCTCATTTGCATATGCATAGCCTAAATGAGGCAGGGTGTCGAGTTACATTCAAGATATTTTAAGGAATAATAATAAGGAAAATTTCCTGTTTTTCAAGGAAAGAAAATGTTAAATATGTAATTTTGGTGTCTAAAGATGAAATGATGGACTACGGGGACTTTGAGACATCGGGTCAGATAATCAGCAACCTAAAAACACCACAGACACACAAACATCATTAAAGCTGGATCTTCACCTCGGGGACCTTAAAAGCGGAGGTCACGGTCGGAGCGTTTCGATGCTGTAACGTCCCGTTCTCTCCCCGATCTGCAGGAAGCGTCGCGAGGCGATGAACGCTCGGAAGAACGCAGAGAGAGCTGCGATGAGGCTCCACTTCAGGAGCAAATACCAGCTGACCAAGGTCAACACACACACACACACACACACACACACACACCAGCGACGAGAATGTTCTGTTATAATGCAGTCACCTGTCCCTTTAAACGCTCGAGCTCTTAAGCAGGATGGATTCTGATTGGCTCTCACTGTATAAGTTATGACATCACAAACTAATTAGAATGACTTTAACGACTTAAATGTGTTTGAGATAGCATTAAGTTTATTCATAAATAGTGTGTAAATTTAGTTTAAAAGTTGTTCTGAATCTTCATCATTCCTTCTGATGTTCATTTGCTGCTGTAATGATCGCACACACACACACATGATGATGTTCATCTCCCAGTGTCCTCCGCTCATCCGTCTGTTCTCTCCTTCCCAGAATGCCGAGGACCGGGAGCGTGTGCGTGTGGCGGGGGGGAAAGTGTGTCTCCCCCGAGATCTGGCCAAGATGGTTCGGCCCGACGCTGACGATGGAGACGACGGCTTCAGTGTGATCAGAGCCTTCCAACGCCTGCGCTCCGGCACACACACCCGAGCAGAGCCGTGCAGGGTCATGTGACTCTCAGAAACACACACACACCAGCCCAAGCAGAGTCATGTGACTGTCAGAAACACACACACACTGTGTACCTTCTAAACGTACACATCTATCTTTTATAAGTATTTAAGAATCTTTAATGATTTTCTATAATGAAGTTTCCATATTCCATATTCCACTAAAGTAATGTATTGTTTGTGTAATTGATTTAATGTCTTTTTAATACATTTTTTGTACTTTATCTCAATGAATCTGTTCAACAAATACTTTTTTTATATTTTATTTACATTATTTTTAATTGATTATTTTAATCGTAGTGCTTACAGACGCGTTTGATTTAAAGCGTTATAGAAGTCAAAATCATCACAGTCAAAATTGTCACTAAACAGTGATGACAAAAAGTTGACATTGACGTACTTAGTCATAATTTTGACTGTCGTATGAGAGAAAAAGTCATGATTATGAGATTCAAAATTAAATGAGTACTATGTCACAATTTTGACTGTCTCACAATAACTAACGTTTTATGTCATAATTCTGATTTCCAAAAGCGTGACGTCAGCCGTGTGCTTCCGAGCGTCTCGTGTTTCTCCATCATAATCATCATCTGACTCCAGCAATATTGCATATGAGTAAACATGATATGAATATGCAGATGTGACGTGTGCTTTCAGGCTGGTGATCATTGAAAGTGACCCTGTTGTAGCCAACCAAATGCAGAATGAGGAGTTATTTATGAGCAATTTAGGACTTTTGGTTGCTGTAGCGCCACCTATGGGCCAATCGGGCTCATACTCTGAGAGGTTCTCATCTGGCGGAGTTTCAAGTCTAGGCCGTACGGTTTGGGCTGCACGATGCGTTTTAGGGGGTTTGTTTTATCTCCTAGGTTTCAGCCCTAATGAACACCTAATGACATTTTGACTCGTGTGAATTATGACACTCATATTTATGACTGCCTTTATGAGATTCAAAAGTTTAAATTATGACTTTCTGTCAGAGTTATGACTCAGTATGTCACAATTTTCATGTGATTGATATAGTGATAGTCAACTTTTTATGTCATAATTATGATTTCCAAAAGCATGATGGCAGAACTGTGCTTCCGAGCCGCAGCTGATATTGCACACACACACACACACACACACACACACACACACACACCGTAGGAGTGGTCAAGGTGTTCTCCTGTTTATGGAATATGAGCTCTCTCTCTCTCTCTCTCTCTCTCTCTCTCTCTCTCTCTCTCTCTCTCTCTCTCTCTCTCTCTCTCTCTCTCTCTCTCTCTCTCTCTCTCTCTCTCTCTCTCTCTCTCTCTCTCTCTCTCTCTCTCTCTCTCTCTCTCTCTCTCTCTCTCTCTCTCTCTCTCTCTCTCTCTCTCTCTCTCTCTCTCTCTCTCTCTCTCTCTCTCTCTCTCTCTCTGAGCTCGACCACTGATGTTGTTCTTCTCTTGAACTTTGACCTGATGTGGCAGTAACTCATGAGTGGTGTCGAGGACACACACACGCTGAAGTGTGTGTTAAAGGGATGAGGAGTGCAGTGTGATCCAGCAGAGAGAGAGAGAGAGAGATCAGCATGGGCGTGCGGGGCTTCTGGGAGATTCCTCACACCGGGAGCAACGGATGGATCAACCTGATGCGCTTCTGGAGAGACGGACGGTTCAGCGTCCTGCACAAGCACATGGAGGACAGCTTCACACGCCTCGGCCCCATTTACAGGTACACACACACACACACACACACACATTTACAGGTATAGCATCACACATGCTCTATATTGAGTGATAAGGCCATCTACAGTTATGCAATTTCATGTTATATTATTATTATTTTGTCCTCAGCAGGAGGTCGGCACACACTCCATGTAAGAGAATTAAAAGATTTAGGCATGAAAATCAAGAGTTATTTTGAATTAAAGCTGATAGAATGTAAGGAATGTGCTGAGATTACTATTTATTTATTGATCAAATCTTGTCATTTAAAACTAAATAAAATAAAAAATCTCCCAAAAAAAAAAAAATTGTATTAAAAAATATTATCTAAATTAAATAAATTAGCCTAAGCTTTCTGGACGACAAATAAAATGCTGTGTAATTTTAGTTCTTCGGGTCTTTCTCGCCCGCGAGGGACAGATGAGGGTTGATAGATGAGGAAGCATCAACTAACAATGAGCAATTTATTAATCATTAATGTGTTAATTAAAATGATCATGTTAATTCACAGTGCATCAACTAATGTCAACAGATATTAACCAATATTAACACTTCACTGTAAGTAACAATGAGCAATACTGATGCATCTTTAACATCAACTGTGCATGTTAGTTCAGGTTCATTAACTAACGATGTTTTGATTTTAATCATGTAGAAATATTTCTCATTTATCTTTATGAAACCTCACTGTAACGTGTTACTAACTTTTAAATGTTAAATCCTAAAACTATTTATTTCTAGGTTTCAAACTCAGTTGAAAATGTTTGCTTTTGTTTTTCTGGACTTTTATAATTTCATAGAATGTTAATATTTCCAATCACTTAACCCTTTGCACAAACATGTCTGAATTATTATTATATCATATAAGATTGTGTAATATTAGACTAGTCACTTTAATAAGCTGCTTTGTTTATGCCACAGTGCAGATCTTTATTTTTATCTTAAGATTTTGGAATTTTAAAACTAAATTCGGGTCAATTACTAGTTGCTTATCATCATTCATATAACTAGGGTGTTGGCTGTTTATTAGTACTTATAAAGCACATATTAATGCCTTATTCAGCATGATCATATTCTACACCCCTTAATCCCACCCAATACCTAAACATCACATCTTAACTATTAATAAGCAATAATTAGGAGTTTACTGAGGTTAATAGTGAGAGTTGGGCCCTAATCTAACGTGTGAGGCAGATTTGAGAAAGCTGAACTCGGGTCCAGGACAGCAGGAGACCGTCCGTCCGCTCCTCTGGAACCGCAGATCCGACTGAAGCCCGACTGGAGAGGCCCGTGCTGCTGATATCTGTCCAGACGGGACTGTAGTGAGTCGGTCACCTCTCCTATAGGAGCTCAGACGAGAAGGGAAGGGTGGAAATGGGTCTAAAGTCGCTGTATTGTGTGGTTGATGTACCGAGGTGACCGCAGTGATGAGGGATCTACTAATCAGGTGGTTAACGGGTATAATGAGAAGCAGGAATGTTAGATTAAGTTAGATGTGATAATCGTCTGTCCACTATAGCAGATGTGTCCGTGAGTGTAAAGTGGAGGAGGAGTGGGAGATGGTGATGTCCATTTTATTCACAAAAAATACACTTTCCAGACTTCATTTCCAAAATGTTCATTCATTTTTTATTCTCAAAATGAATAAAAATAGATACATTTTTAACGCTTGATTTATAGTACATGACAAAACAAGAGAATTACAATAGTTTAACAATCAGTAATTATCTTGTTTTTATAATGATTTGAAGCCAGAATCATCGGCTGGCCCAGTGAGTGCAGACTGACTCTCTCTCTCTCTCTCTCTCTCCCTCACACACACACTCTCTCTCTCTCAGGGAGAATCTGGGCTCTCAGAGCAGTGTGAACATCATGCTGCCGACGGACACCGGCGAGCTCTTCCGCTCCGAGGGCCTCCACCCGAGACGCATGACCCTGCAGCCGTGGGCCACACACCGGGAGACTCGCCGGCACAGCAAGGGCGTCTTTCTCAAGTGAGTGAGAGAGCGAGTGAGTGAGTGAGCGAGTGAGTGAGTGAGCGAGCGAGCGAGTGAGTGAGCGAGTGAGTGAGTGAGTGAGCGAGTGAGTGAGTGAGCGAGTGAGTGAGTGAGCGAGTGAGTGAGTGAGTGAGTGAGCGAGTGAGCGAGTGAGTGAGCGAGTGAGTGAGTGAGTGAGTGAGCGAGTGAGTGAGTGAGTGAGTGAGTGAGCGAGTGAGTCAGTGAGTCAGTGAGCGAGTGAGTGAGTGAGTGAGCGAGTGAGTGAGTGAGTGAGCGAGTGAGTGAGTGAGTGAGCGAGTGAGTGAGTGAGTGAGTGAGTGAGCGAGTGAGTGAGTGAGTCAGTCAGTGAGTGAGTGAGTCAGTGAGTGAGTGCGTGAGTGAGTGAGTGAGTGAGTGAGCGAGTGAGTGAGTGAGTGAGTGAGTGAGCGAGTGAGCGAGTGAGTGAGTGAGTCAGTGCGTGAGTGAGTGAGCGAGTGAGCGAGTGAGTGAGTGAGTGAGTGAGCGAGCGAGTGAGTGAGCGAGTGAGTCAGTGAGTCAGTGAGTGAGTGAGTGAGCGAGTGAGCGAGTGAGTGAGTGAGTGAGTGAGCGAGTGAGCGAGCGAGTGAGTGAGCGAGTGAGTCAGTGAGTCAGTGAGTGAGTGCGTGAGTGAGTTAGCGAGTGAGTGAGTGAGTGAGCGAGTGAGTCAGAGAGTGAGCGAGTGAGTCAGTGAGTGAGTGAGTGAGTCAGTGAGTGAGCGAGTGAGTCAGTGAGTGAGTGAGTGAGTGAGAGAGTGAGTGAGCGAGTGAGTGAGTGAGCGAGCGAGTGAGTGAGTGAGCGAGCGAGTGAGCGAGTGAGTGAGTGATTGTGAGCGAGTGAGTGAGTGAGTGAGTAAGAGTGAGAGAGGCTCTAAAGTAAGTGTGTGTGTGTGTGTGTAGGAACGGGACGGAGTGGCGGTCAGACAGGCTGCTGTTGAATAAGGAGGTGATGCTCTCTTCTGCTGTTCGCCGGTTTCTCCCTCTGCTGGACGACGTGGCTCAGGATTTTTGCCGATCCCTGCGCCGGCGGGTGGAGGTGGGGGCGGCGGGGGAGACGGGTCAGCACAGGATGACTCTTGACCCCAGTCCTGACCTCTTCCGCTTTGCCCTGGAAGGTCAGAGTTCCTGTTGGGTTTAAATCTTGAATAAATTGTTGTAATATATTGTGCTTTGTTTTCATTTATTATCAAAGAATCTCAAAATCGTTATGAATCGCTTGTATATAATACATGTAAATTTTGGTGAGAACGCTTGTTTGGATATTGAGATGTGGGCGTGGCTCTCAAAGGTGGAGGTGGATCTGAATGTGAGCTTGCAGTGGATTGTGAGGAAAGGGGCGGGGCTTAAGTAGACTAAATAATTTTAATAATTGATTGGAGAAAACCAAGTTATATTGAGACAAGTCAAGTTCTGACATTCTGATTAAAAATTACCTGTTAAAAATAACTATTGCTCACAGTAAGATGATGAAATATTTTTTGATTTGGCTCGTGTCTGTCTCCAGCGAGCTGCCATGTTCTGTACGGCGAGCGCATCGGCCTGTTCTCGTCCTCTCCGTCTGAGGAGTCCGAGCGCTTCATCTGGGCCGTGGAGCGAATGCTGGCCACGACTCCGCCGCTGCTGTACCTGCCCCCCCGCCTGCTGCTGCGCCTGCGCGCCCCCCTGTGGACGCAACACGCCACTGCATGGGACCACATCTTCACTCACGGTGCGTCCAGCATGTGGTCTGTTGTGTGCAGTGTTGGGGGAAGTTACTTTTAAAAGGAATGCAATTACAATTTTGCATTTCTCCCAAAAAAAGTAACTAATTGTGTTACTTTTTCACACCTGGGCTAGGCTTGCTTGTTTGTTTTGATATAAGAACAAAAAAGTTATATTTGTGTTCACACCCAAAGTGAAATGAATAATGAAATGAATAGTGAAATGAGTCTGGAGGAAGTGCATATTTATGCCTGTACAGTAAAGGTAGAGTAGAGATAGAGTAGAGTACAGTAGTGTGAGGTTGAGGATGGTAGAGTACAGTAGAGATAGAGTAGAGTACAGTAGAGATAGAGTAGAGTACAGTAGAGATAGAGTAGAGTACAGCAGTGTACAGTAGAGATAGAGTAGAGTACAGTAGAGTGAGGTACAGTAGAGTACAGTAGAGGGCGCCACTCAAACAAACCTTTCAGCTGCTGATATTCTGGATTAAAGGACAACAGGACACAGGAGAAGGAAGTTCAACACTCTTAATGCTAAATCTAATATAAAGTCATTGTAAAGTGATGAGTTTGAAGGTTTGTGTATGCTTAATGAAGGTAATGAGACTGAAACGTTGCTAATAAAAAATTAGCAAAAAATAAATTAATTAAATGCAAGTTCTGATAGTGTGCGCCAGTGCACGAGTTAATGGTTTGTAGATTACCAATAAATGGGAAAAAGTAACTTAGATATTTTGTTGTAAATTTAAAACGTAATGCATTACTTTACTAGTTACTTGAAAAAGGGGTCTGATTCCGCAACTCAAGTTACTTGTAATAGTTCACAACACTGGTTGTGTGCTTGTGGTTATGTGTGTGTGTGTGTGTGTTTGCAGCGGAGGCACGCATCCAGCGGGGGTATCAGCGTCTGCAGACGGGGGCGTCCGGAGCCTCCGAGGGCCGTTTCCAGGGCGTGCTGGGTCAGCTGATAGACGCGGGCCAGTTATCATTAGAGCTGATCAGAGCCAACATCACCGAACTGATGGCCGGCGGAGTCGATACGGTACAAACTCACATGCAGCGACCAACAAACTGACTATAACTTAAAGCGATAGTTCACACTAAAGCATCATAGGTCAGTTCTGTAGATGGCAAACTCTAGATGGCAAATAATTAATACGCACTGCTCCAGCCAACCAATCAGAGCACAGTGTGCTTTTCAGAAGGAGGGGCTTCATAGAGACAGGAAGTAAACAGAGCGTTTCTGACAGACTGGGAAGAGAGGAGCCGCAACAATGGAGAATTAATGTGTTTTGTGAACATTCGATCACTCAGACCGCCGTGCCGCTGCAGTTTGCTCTCTTCGAGTTGGCGCGCAACCCTGATGTACAGGAGCGTGTGCGAGCGCAAGTGCTGTTGTCATGGCAACAGGCATCAGGAAACCCCCAGAAGGCCCTGCAGGGGGCGCCACTGCTGAAAGGAACCGTGAAGGAGACCCTGAGGTGAGAGAGAGGCCGGATCATCAAGAAATATTATCAGAAAGACAAGTAAGCTTAACAATTTGACAGCAGCTTCACAGTAATAAACAGGAACATATCAGAATCAATGATGAAACTATCAAATACACAGATTTGTGAGACACCAATGTGTCCCTGAGCAAGACACTTAACCCCTCGTTGCTCCAGAGGCGTGCGACCTCTGACATATAGCAATTGTAAGTGGCTTTGGATGAAAGCGTCAGCTAAATGAAGAAATGTAAGTGTAATTGTAGAGTCAGGAGTGAAGCAGCTTTACAGAAGAAGAGAGAGTCATCATCACTCAGATCCAGCTCTGTTCTCATCTGATCCGTGGCCATATGATTTCAGACGCTGAGAGTGTGTTTGTGTGTTTCAGGCTGTATCCGGTGGGAATCACCGTCCAGAGGTATCCGGTTCAAGACATTGTCCTCCAGAACTACCATGTGCCGGCAGGGGTGAGACAAACACCCACCCACACACACACACACACACACACACATCTGACTGAATTAAGAAACATTTTCACATTATTAGCCTTTGTGCTGTTGAAATCCTAAAGCAAAACTGGTGTTTCCCAGTGTTTTAAATTACTTGTAAACCTCCAGTAATGACCAAATATTGGATTCCATCTTTTTGTCAACTTGTTCTCCTTCAGTTTTGGCCTCATTTATGTTTTTTGTAACACTGAGGTGATGTGAGCGGTGTTTCAGACGCTGGTGCAGGTGTGCCTGTATCCTCTGGGCCGGAGTCGCGAGGTGTTCGAGAGTCCGGAGCGCTTCGAGCCGGGCCGCTGGGCCAGAGCTGAGCCGGCGTCGGGAGGAGGCTTTCGCTCGCTGGCGTTCGGCTTCGGCTCCAGACAGTGTGTGGGTCGCAGGATTGCAGAGAATGAGATGCAGCTGCTGTTACTGCACGTGAGTTACTGCTGGAGAACACAGGAGCCAGGATCGAGTCTTACACAACCCTCTGCATGCTCTTCAGATTACATTCAACCTTATCGCCGTTCCCATTGAAACAGATGCATCTATCTATATATATAATATTAAACTAAGATTATTTGATTGGATTATAATATCATTATAGGATAAGATTAAATATGAGATGATGCGTTTTACAAGAAAATACTACTTCAGTCTTTCTACTAATTCAATGTGTGTGTGTGTGTGTGTGTGTGTGTGTGTGTTTGTAGATTCTGAGGAACTTCAGACTGACTGTTTCATCCACAGAAGATCTGAAAACCAAATACACACTCATTCTGCAGCCCGAGTCTCCACCCAGAATCACATTCACCACTCTCTCACATTAACCATCCATCATCCATCCACCATCCATCCATCCATCCACCCGTCCATCCATCCATCCCTCTATCCATCATCCACCCATCCATCCATCATCCACCCATCCATCATCCATCCATCCATCCACCCATCCATCCATCATCCATCCATCCACCCGTCCATCCATCCATCCCTCTATCCATCATCCACCCATCCATCCATCATCCACCCATCCATCATCCATCCATCCATCCACCCATCCATCCATCCATCATCCATCCATCCCTCCATCCATCATCCATCCATCCATCATCCCTCCATCATCCATCCATCCATCCATCATCCATCCATCCATCCATCCATCATCCCATCATCCATCCATCCCTCCACCCACCCATCCATCATCCATCCACCCATCCATCCATCCATCCATCCATCATCCCATCATCCATCCGTCCATCCCTCCATCCATCATCCATCCATCCATCATCCATCCATCCATCCATCATCCATCCATCCATCCACCCACCCATCCATCCATCCATCCATCCATCATCCCATCATCCATCCATCCCTCCATCCATCATCCATCCATCCATCATCCCTCCATCATCCATCCATCCATCCATCATCCATCCATCATCCATCCATCCACCCATCCATCCATCCATCCATCCATCATCCCATCATCCATCCATCCCTCCACCCATCATCCATCCGCCCACCCATCCATCTATCCATCATCCATCCACCCATCCATCCATCCATTCATCATCCCATCATCCATCCATCCATCCCTCCACCCACCCATCCATCATCCATCGATCCATCCATCCATCCATCATCCCATCATCTCATCATCCATCCACCCACCCATCCATCATCCATCCATCCATCATCCCATCATCCATCCATCCCTCCACCCACCCATCCATCATCCATCCATCCATCATCCATCCATCATCCATCCATCATCCATCCATCCACCCATCCATCATCCATCATCCATCCACCCACCCATCCATCCATCCATCCATCCACCCATCATCCATCCACCCACCCATCCATCCATCATCCATCCATCCATCCATCCATCCATCATCCATCCATCCATCCATCCATCCATCCACCCATCCATCCATCCATCATCCCATCATCCATCCATCCCTCCATCCACCCATCCATCATCAATCCATCATCCATCCATCCATCCATCATCCATCATCCATCCATCCATCCATCATCCATCCATCTATCCATCATCCATCCATCCATCATCCATCCATCCATCCATCCATCCACCCATCATCCATCCAACATCCATCCATCCCTCCACCCATCATCCCATCATCCATTCACCCACCCACCCATCCATCATCCATCCATCATCCATTCATCCATCCATCATCCATCCATCCACCCACCCATCCATCCATCCACCCATCCATCATCCATCCATCCACCATCCATTCATCCATCCATCATCCATCCATCATCCATCCATCCACCCACCCATCCATCCATCCATCCATCCACCCATCATCCCATCATCCATCCATCCACCCACCCATCCATCCCATCCTCCACAAAATTTACTTCAGGATATTAAATAATGCACTTTTTAAAATATCCTTTCAGTGCATTGTTACGGTGATCATTCTGAGCATACAGTTAAAAAATTACACAAGACTTCCCCTTTTATAATATTTTTCTGAAATATGTTTTAAAAAAATATATACTTAAAGTGTGTTAAGTTTTATTGTGAAAATATGTAAGAGCATAATTTTAATACCGATAAAAATTCAATGCACTATTGGAAAAGGAAATGTATTTGTAATGCAATAAAGTATTTTCTGATCACTACTTTGTTTCAGTGTGAAACATTTACATTTATTCCTTTGCCTGACGCTTTTATCCGTGGGAACCGAAGCCTCGTCTCGAGGAGATCTGAACATTTAATACGAGTGTTTATTCTGGATCATATGGAGAATCACTACATGATATCAAGATGTCAAGATTCTTCTGATTCCACTAAATGAACACGTTCAGAAGAGCGAGCACACGTGTGTGTGTTGAGTTAGTCCTTCAGTGTTCAGATGAATCGACCTTTGACCTTGACTCGTGTGTGGTCTCCGCCAGTCTGAGTCCTGTAGGTGGCGCTGCTGGAGATCAGTGTGTCTTCTTCAGATGTCTTGAGACTCCTTCAACACGAGACGTGACGCTCAGGTAGGAGATCATCTGTCATATCTCATATCCACATCATGTCTTCATGTCGCCGTGTTTATGTTGATGTCCTGAAGAGTCTGAACACCTGGGAAAACCTCTTACAGAATTGTTCGTGGTCAAAGTTCAGCTCTTTGTTTCAGTGTGATCTGAAGTGATTCAGCCATAACAATAGAGCTGATGCTCCTCCAGATCTCAGTCTGATATAATTCAGTCTTTTTTAGCTGATCTTTTAAAGTAAAACCTCTTTATTGTCTGTTTTTCGTGAGCTTGTTTTCCAGTGTTTCTGCTCAAAGGTCTGTTTGTCCACTAGCTACTGATTTACTGCCGGCTTCAGTCACTGCAAACACTGGGACTTTATTACTGTTGCTCTGAACTGAGATAAAGGCTTTCAGAGAACAGCATATTGTGAGATGCTCAGAGGTCAAATGTCACAGGTCAAAATCAACTCACTCTAGTGATTCAAGCTTTGGCCATTTAAATATGAGCTTTTTTATAACTTCTACTTGAACTTGAAACTTGCTGATTCCTGTTCTTAAAGGACTTCAGTCAGGTTTGCCACACATGTGATTTACTGTCAGTCAGAAACAGGAGGACGTTTTCATTCAAAAGAGCGTTCTCCTCTATAGTGCTTTATACAGTTCTGTTTCCAAGCAGATTCACTGTGTAAATAACAGATTGAACGGTAAAAAACGTGTTTTAACGAGAAAGCCTAAAAACACTGTGAAAAATGATGTTCTAACTCAGATATTTTACAGCACAAACATCTAAACACTCTTAAATCAAGTTACATTTTCATAAAGTTGTTTTCTAAAAAATGTATAAAAATTTAATTAGTTTAAAAGAAGAACAAATATCTGCCAACGGAGTCAAAAATAATCTTGGTTTCCTTTCGAAATAAGTTTATTTTTCTGACCCCATTGGCAGAATTTTTCACTGCAAAACATGCATATTTTAATGTGAATAAATATTATTAATTAAAATAAATGTACTTTCATATTGATTAAATTTATTTTCATCTAAAAAAATTTAGATACAAATTTAAAAAGTATAACTAAAGTATCAGTGTCACATGTCCTTGCTGCTCAAGAAACTTTTATAAGTATTATCAGTGTTGAAAAGTTTATTTGAAATTAAAGTTAACTTTAATTTTAAGCTTATTTTATTCCAGCAACATTTCTCACTTTCATTCAGTTAAATTTGAAGTACCTAAAATAATTCAAACTAAATAAACTAAAACTAATAAATAAAAATTAATAAAAACTATATTGAACTAGACATTAAAGTCCCCCTGTGGTGAAAATTTTGAGGGTAAAAAAGGTTTTAAATGAAATTAATAATTTTATTTGTCAGAGACCCATTCATTATCCTCAAGAGTCCTGAAAATAAAAATGTATGGCAGTGTTGCGAAGTTCATCAGTTCTGAAGCTGTGAAGCTGCTTTGATACAATCTGTATTGTGAAAAGCGCTATATAAATAAATGTGACTTGACTTGACTTGAATTGAAGCTCAGTTCCAGCAGCTCTACAGAAGACGCTCATGATTCAGTTCTGTTTTCAGCTGATGATACAGATTATGGATTACGGATTATTTATGATTTATGATCGGCGGAGGACGGTTCGGTGAAGCACGGATGTTTGTCTTTGGATATCTTTAGTAAGGACAAAGTCTGGATGGTCATTTTTAGAATCATGTGTGCAAACACACGCTGACCTGAACACTTGAGCGGAGGGAGGAGAGACCCACGGATGAATAAAGCACGTGTGTGTGTGTGTGTGAGAGAGAGAGTGTGCAGTGGATCAGAGCTGGTCAGGATGGGTGGTGAGTAAACTCTCTTACTCCTCTTACTTTCATGCAAGAAAATAATGCAGGCAAATCTGTTAATAAAACACCTTAACATACGGCAAACATTATGTTACAAGGCATCGCATGTCATTTTGATTCTAAACTTATTTAGATATTCCTGCAGGGAGTTAAAGTGTGTTTGTGTGTGTGTGTGTCTGTGTTTGCAGTGAACTCCTTTTTTTATCCATGTGACTGGACTGCACTGACTCTGTCCATTCATCCTCCCAGTGTCTCTCTCCCTCTCTCTCTCTGTCTGTAATGTGACCTTGCTGATGTTCTTCAGTCTTTCTTTCAGCAGATGTCAGACGTGTTTCTCTCTTTAGTTCTTTCTCCTCTCTGTATTCTATTGTTTTCTTCTTTTTACTTGCTCGTCCTTGACAAACACTCGTCTGTCTGTTCGTCACGTAACAGTACCAGCATCTACGTCCAGTACAGTCATTAAGAGAAATCACAGATTGCATGAATAGAGTGTGAGTATTCAGTGATATTGTTGATCTGACGGCACTGATCAGATGAGAACAGAGCTGGATCTGAGTAATGACTCTCTCTTCTTCTGTAGAGCTGCTTCACTCCTGACTCTAATATTTGATGAAGTTTCATCAGTGATTCTGATATTCTCCTGTTTATTAAACTAAAGCTGCTCTGAAACGATCTGTACTCTATTACGCACTGACTAAAGCTGACTCGACTAATCTGTGTCCTGAAACGAGAGGAAATCATTGAGATGACCATCAATTAAAGTCACAGATATTGGTATTCCAGAGAGATTTCTCAGTTGTGGTCAAGAAGTCAATATTTTGAAAGTATTTGTCTTTCTTTTAATTGCCAATTTGCTGGTTCTATTAAGGGCCGAATAACACTGGAGTTTGGCTTGAAGGTCAAATTCATTTTTAAATTGTTAACCTAATTATACTTGTTTATCAATCTCAATATAAGGGTTGTGGTTGGAGTCAGACTTCGCTTGAGTTTCACTCATTAGTTTCATTGACTCGTGATGCCAGAATTCAACAGCTCTTGTTTGTATTTCAATGTTTAAGTCCTCCTGTGTTCAATCATTTTATCACTTAAAACTCATCTTTGATCACCAAAATTACATATTTAAACGTTTTTCCTGGAAAAAAAGTCTTCATGTCTTAAAATATCTTTTATGTAACTCGACATCCTTGCCTCATTTAGTGTGCGTGTTCTATGAATATGCAAATGAGCCCCGCCTCCACTCACTCCCTCACTCAGAGAGCCACTGGTTGTCGATCACACGTTGATCTGATTGGTTACAAGGTGGTTTGTGACGTCAGAAACACCAGCGATTTCAATCAGCAATGCTCTCGACTTAGGAATTTACACATGGTTTGTCTTCAAGCATATTAAAAACACTACATAGACACACTGTATAAACAACATAAAAAGCTGGATTTTCAACACGGGGGACTTTAATAACATCGCTGAGAGACGCAGACGTGGTGCCATAGTGTTACATAAGCCTTTTCAGTCCAAAAATCACAAACATTCTCCATGGATTTAATGTAGTAAACCGAACTGTAACCATGGTATTGTGGCAGAAATAGTGGAATATTTGGTCAAATATATCTGGTCTAAATACCGTAATATGTAGAATACACACAACGAGGGGTTTAAGCCCAGTCCAGCCCTGAGTCTGTGAGAGAGAGAGACAGCAGAACCTCTGAACGTCTCTCTCTCTCTCTCTCTCTCTCTCTCTCTCTCTCTCTCCCAGCTCGGATCAGACGTTACTCTGAAGTCATGGCTCTGCCGGACTCCTTCATCCAGCAGCAGCAGCTGGACGCCTCGATGGCCGACACGTTCCTGGAGCATCTGTGTCTGCTGGACATCGACCAGGAGCCGATCACGGCGCGCAACACCAGCATCATCTGCACCATCGGTCAGCGGCACAATTGAGATTTTACATATTTTAAATGTACAGATACACTATATTGCCTAAAGTTTTGGGATGTCTGGCTTCACATGCACATGACTTTAATGACATCCCATTCCTGATCCGTAGGGTTTAATATGGAGTTCTGGGAAGCGACTGAAGAGCTCTTGATGGCACGATTTTCTTCTAGAAACAAACTTGGATGATTTTCATGTTATTACTGTGAAGCTGCTTTGAGCGAGTGTGTGTGTGTGTGTGTGTGTGTGTGTGTGTCGAGCGTCTGCATGCCTCTTATATCGCCATGGAAGTGACTGGAACTCCTGAATCCAGTGAATGTCCCAATACCTTTGGCAATATAGTGTATATAATAAAAAGGCAGTACTTTCCCAGTGCAAGTGTCTTCAGATGCTCATCTTCTATTCTTCCTGTCTGTGCATCTGTCTGTCTGTCATGTGACTGTTTTAGGCCCCGCCTCCCGCTCCGTCACCAAACTCCAGGAGATGGTGAAGGCTGGAATGAACATCGCCAGACTCAACTTCTCTCACGGCTCTCATGAGGTCAGTGTGTGTGTGTGTGTGTGTGTGTGTGACACATGATCAGCATCTCACACGTGTCTCTCTCAGTATCACAGAGAGACGATCCGTAACATCCGTGAGGCCGTGGAGACGCTGACCTCTGACCCGCTGTACTACAGGCCCGTCGCCATCGCTCTCGACACTAAAGGACCGGAGATTCGAACCGGCCTGGTTAAAGGGGTACGATTTACTTTCTGAAGGAGTGTGTGTGTGTGTGTGTGTGTGTGATGGGCAGGTTTAGGGGTCGGATTAGTGTGTGTTCTGATGGTGTGTGTGTGTGTGTGTCAGAGTGCGGATGCTGAGGTGACGCTGCAGCGTGGCGCGTCGGTCCGGGTCGCGACAGCAGAGGCGGAGTGTGATAAGACGGACGGGTCTGTAATCTGGTTGGATTATCCCAGCCTGACTCGCGTGATCACGAAGGGAAGCAGAATATTCATTGATGACGGGCTCCTCGCTCTCAAAGTCCTGGAGATCGGTAACAAACTCCAGCTCATATTTACACACAGTGAGCTTTAAGAAGAAGCTTTTCATGAAGCATTTCTCCTCTCGTGGACTGTCAGGTGACACGTGGGTGGAGACTCGTGTGGAGAACGGGGGGGTTCTGGGTAGTCGTAAAGGAGTGAACCTGCCGGGGGCGGAGCTAGTGGACCTGCCCGCGGTGAGCGAGCGCGACCGGTCCGACCTGCAGTTTGGCGTGGAGCAGGACGTGGACATCGTCTTCGCCTCCTTCATCCGCTCGGCCGAGGACGTGAGGGCCGTGAGGGCGGCGCTGGGAGAACGAGGACGAGACATCAAAGTCATCAGCAAAGTGGAGAGCAGACAGGGCGTTCAGAAGTGAGACACACACACACACACACACACAAGTCAAGTCACCTATTTATCAGGCGCTTTTCACAATACAGAGTGTTTCAAAGCAGCTTTACAGAGATAACAGGAAAATAATGCTGTTTCTGCTAATATAACTGGAGAAGAGCGTGATGTCATCGTCCAGCTCAGTTCAGTTCTCATATAATGCTGTCAGTGCAGGAGATCAATAATATTGCTGGATATTAAATGTCTCCAACTGAGCAGCCCAAAGCAAAGGCCACAGTGGAGGAACCCAAACTCAGAATGGAGAAACCAGACTCAGTCGCTCAGTTCTCCCACAGTGTGTGATCGTGATTCAGGAGCGTTACAGGTCAGAGGTCAGATTTGATCAGAACATTCAGAATATTGTCCAGTTCTGGTAAGAACTTGAGCGGCTGGAGTTTGTTTATTAAGCGCGCAGGGCAAACACCCAGAAGAGCATTACAGTCATCTAGCCTTGAGCTCATGAATGCATGAATGCGTATATCTTTAAGATGGAAGAATGCGGTTTTACAGATGATAGACAGGTGACTTTCAAATGAAAGATTGGTATCATGAACACACACACACACACATTCATCTCCTCATCTCGCACTGCAGTTTCGAGGAGATCCTGAAGGAGAGCGACGGGGTCATGGTGGCCCGCGGTGACCTGGGCATCGAGATCCCGGCCGAGAAAGTCTTCATCGCGCAGAAGATGATGATCGGACGCTGCAATTATGCAGGGAAACCGGTGATCTGCGCCACACAGGTGCGTCTCTCGGAACGACCCAACAATTCATCCAATCCGACGCTCATATATCCAGAGCCCTGATCATATCACTGGTACATGTGTCTAGAGGACAAGCAGAACTCTGAGAGTGTGTGTGTGTGTGTGTGTGTGTTTTCAGATGCTGGAGAGTATGGTGCAGCACGCGCGACCCACCCGCGCAGAGAGCAGTGACGTGGCTAATGCGGTTCTGGACGGAGCCGACTGCGTCATGCTCTCTGGAGAAACGGCCAAAGGAAACTTCCCTGTCGAATCTGTTGCCATGATGCACTCGGTGGGTGACCTCTAACCTCTGACCTCTGACCCTGCACTGGATGCCACTTTAACTCCATGTCTCACGGTCTGCCTGTGTGTGTGTGTGTCAGATATGCCGCGAGGCCGAGGCGGCCATCTTTCACCAGCAGTTGTTTGAAGAGCTGCGCCGTTTGACTCCTCTGACCTCCGACCCCACAGAGGTCACGGCCATCGGGGCCGTGGAGTCGTCCTTCAAATGCTGTGCAGGGGCCATCATCATCCTCACCACCTCCGGCAGGTACACACACACACACACACACACAGAGGAGGGTTTGATATCTCAGATTTGTCAGTCCTACTTTCATCTTGCAGATGTTCTTCGAAATGATTAGGTGTCATAAATCGGTTTACTTGTATTACACACACTCATATTTGACTCAATTACAGCCAATCAGACGCGATGTCTCCTGTTTGTGTCTGTTGTGCAGGTCGGCTCATCTATTATCTCGATATCGTCCTCGGTGTCCGATCATCGCTGTGACGCGTAACGTTCAGGTCGCCCGTCAATCACAGCTGCTGCGCGGAGTTTTCCCCGCCCTCTTCCAGGCTCCGCCCACTGAGGTCTGGGCCGATGATGTGGACAGCCGTGTGGCGTTTGCCATGGACATCGGTGAGTGTGTGCGTGTGAGTGTGTGTGTGTGTGTGTGTGTGTTAACGTGTGTCTGTCTGCAGGGATAGCGCGGGGTTTCTTCAGGACGGGTGATATGGTGATCGTTGTCACCGGTTGGAGTCCCGGTTCAGGACACACTAACATCATGAGGGCGGTCACTGTGCCCTGACCCCTGACCCCTGATTCGCCAGAGTCTGTGATTGACAGGCTCATGTTGAGGAACCCTGATTTCTGCTTATGCTGCACAACAACATATGTGTATCATTTCTATATCAATAAACTGAAATGAGTCATATGTGCTGTCTTTATTTTCCTGTGATGAAAA
Source organism: Pimephales promelas (assembly GCF_988280905.1). NCBI lineage: Eukaryota > Metazoa > Chordata > Actinopteri > Cypriniformes > Leuciscidae > Pimephales > Pimephales promelas. The sequence goes on from NC_142780.1 coordinate 36,679,602, forward strand.
CTGCTAATTGCCTTCACAGTGTGTGTGTGTGTGAGTGTGTGTCAGTGTGTCCTCATGCCAAGTGTGGCGTGTGTGTGTGAGCGACGCTTCATGTTGTTTCTCTGTTGACAGATGTAAATCCCGTTTACTGTGCATCTGCAAACATCAATATCTACATCTGCCATATCATAGACCGCACTGTTGTTGTCGTTTACACGTGACGTCATGCGGTGAAGTGGGAGGAGTCAGAGCTTCCATAGAAGCTTTTACAAATGAATTTCTGACGTCACACTGAGACTATCCCCCCCCCCCCCCCCCCCCCCAAAAAAAAAAAAAATCAGATTTGAATGGTTTCCTTGAATCCTTGATTATTTATTAAAAGATCGTTCTAAGAGTGCACTCATTTATTGATCGGGAAACGAGCCTGTGTTTGTGTATCTGGCTCTCGTTATGATTATGATTATGAATGTCTTAATTGGCTTCATCTGTTCAGTGTCACAGAAACAGACAGCATCTGTCTCTCTCCTCCCATTCCTGTGTCGTCATGGTGACGTGCCCGCGCCGCGCGCTCATACCTGAGTGTGTGGACTGGGTGACAGGGATGATGATGATGCTGATGCTGCCATGGCAACAGACCTTCACGCGCTCGCACATTGATTTCATATTTATTTGACACCGCGTTCGTCCTTCCCGTCACGAGGGATCCGGAATCTGACGTGATCGAGAGAAGCTCAACAAGTGCGAGCGATGAATGCGAGCCGCGACGCGCCCTGGAGAAACAACGGACAAGCGTGCGTTTAAAGGACGCGGAGGAATAAGGCGCGTCTGCCATTCGTTTCTCATCTGTTGCTCATCAGTCTGATGATGATGATGAGCCTTCACACGTGTGCTGACTGACGTGTGTGTGTGATTGACCGATGAATGTCTTGTATCTGTGCCGCTCCTTCACATTCGTTTTTATATAAGCGCGTCTGTTAAACGCGCAGGGCGCGAGGCATCACCGGATCACGGAATGTTGGCCGGTGTCGGAGCGCGTCGGTGCGTTTGGGCCTCAAGGACACGCGGGACGAGAAATGAGGAGGAATGACGGACCGCGCGTCAAGGGCGAACGGAGCGTCACCGACGCGCGTTTATTCAAGGGCGTTGGAACACGATGAGGAGCCGGCGGAGGAAGCGCGTGGAAGAATCCGTCGTTGTACCGACACTGAGGTCAAACTGACCGTGAGCTCGTTATTCAGACCTGCGTTTGTCTGACAGAAGAGGAACAACAGGTCACTCGTGTGTGTGTGTGTGTGAGAGGGAGTGAGTGAGTGTGTGTGTGAGCGCGCGCGTGTGTGTGTGTGAGCGTGTGTGAGCGCGTGCGTGCGCGCTCTCTCTGCTCTTTGGCACTGGCATGGATGGTGGCACAGCGGGCACGGACCCTCGAGCCGCCCGGCCCGGAGACTCTAAGCGGCGCAGTAAGAGCAGCCTCCCGTCGCCCGGTTACCGGCTCTCACAGGCGTCTCTGGAGGGCGATCGCCGGCTCTCCATCATGAGCTCAACGCGGGACAACGGCCCGTTCCGCCCGGGCACCCCAACCACTCCTCTCCCGCACACCATGACGCGCTCCGTGGGTTTCGCCGCGTCCCGAGCCGTTCTGGCGTCCTCCTCTTCCTCCACCGGCACCGGGACGGTCGTGGTGGCCGCCGCCGGGCCCGAGACCGGCACCGGCAGCCCGGAGGGCCCGTGTCTGGACGGCGAGGACTACAGCTACTCGAACCAGTCCACGTTCATCCAGAGGCAGTTCGGCGCGATGCTGCAGCCCGGGGTCAACAAGTTCTCGCTCCGCATGTTCGGGAGCCACAAGGCCGTGGCGCTGGAGCAGGAGAGGCTCAAATCAGCCGGAGTCTGGATCATACACCCCTACAGCGACTTCAGGTGTACACACACACACACTCACAGTCTCACTCACTCACTCACTCACTCACACACACACACACACACACACACACACACTCACAGTCTCACTCACTCACTCACTCACTCACTCACTCACTCACTCACACACACACACACACACACACACACACACACACACACACACACACACACACACACACACACACACACACACACACACAGTCGCTCAAGTGATTTATTATTCCAGTGTGAATCATCTGTTCTTTGTGAATATACAGTAAAGTGTAGTTTATTCCTGTGATTTTCAGCATCATTACTCCAGTCTTCAGTGTCACATGACCCTTCAGAAATCACTCTAATATGAGGATCTGATGATCAAGAAATATTCATGATTATTATCAGTGTTGAACAGCTGCTTAAAGGCATAGTTCCCCAAATAAGCATCTCATCATTTGCTCTCCCTCGGTGTCAGGACTTTCTTCTGTGGAGCACAAAATATATTTTGAGTAATGTTACTTTTGTGTGAGAGAGAGAGAGAGAGGGGTGAGAGAGAGACATGTGAGAGAGAGACATGTGAGTGACAGGTGACCAGAGCCTCCCGTCACGCATGTTTCTGACGAACGCTGAATCAGATCTGTTCACACACATCTGAACCGATGTTACTAGAGACCCAGACCAGACTAAAAGAGTCTCTCACACACACACACACACACACACACACACACACACACACACACACACACACACACACACACAGACTGGCAGGTGCTGTAACAATCAACAACACAATGAGAATATTGCATGTGAATTTCATGATTATAGTCAGTCATATTCAATCTTCCATGAGCAGTAGATGTCAGTCGGGTCTCCTTCGTTTATGTGTCGTTTGCTCGCTTCTGTTGATTGGTAGCATATGGCCCTCTGTTCCCCGTGTGTAATCCAATGAAACTCTAAATATAGCTGCAGTTTCATGCTGAAGAATTCCCAAAACACACACTGAGCACAGGCGTTTTCATCAGGTTTAAAGCCCATTATTAAATCCATCTGATCACTTTATATCAGTGTTATATATATCATCATCATCCAGGACTAAAACTTGAGTAGTTTTTTTTTGTCAGTGTTTATTTAAAAACAAAATATTGAAGTTTTCGGTAAATATTTAATTGATGAGTTATACAATATTCAGCGTAAGAGAATAATAACAGCAAATCCAGCGTTCTCTGGCTGTGAGTCGCAGGATCTGTTGGCGTCTCTGTTCTGCAGCTTTAGCAGTGTGTGACCTGGAAACACACCTCAGATTTCTGTCAAATATAGTTGTTCTTCGTTTTAAATGTGTTTTTCACAGCATTCACACTGAAAACCAATGCTGTCGCTCAGTGTTTCTGCCACTCGGTGTGTGTGTGTAAGTCACTCCGGCCGACGGTGACGTGACGCGCACACACACTATAGTTTTAAAGGTGTGTCGTCTGCATAACACTGAAATGAAACGCCGTGCCTCCTAACAGTGGAGCCTAATGTGAGCCTGAAGGGAAACGGCATCGGGCCAAGAACAGAGCCCTGGGGGACTCCCGAGCCGTGACCCGTCCTTTAAAAGTGCATTAGCTGGTTTAAAACCAGACTGAAATACATCCCAAACTCCATGTGAATCTGAAAAAGATGCATACAATGTTCTCCAATATTTTAGAAAGAAATGGGAGTTTAGAAATTGAATGAAAATTGGCATACTTTTAAAAAAAAATTTTATCGATGTTGGAACACGGCAAGTTTAAAATCCAGTGGAAAAACACCTGAGGTCAAACTGCTATTAATAGTTTCTTGGCCCAATAGTCAAAAATCTCATTTAGCAGACGCGGAGGGACGACATCTGTGGGACAGGAGAACGTTTCAACTAATCAGACTTTCAAAAAAGAGAGAGAGGCACAGAATACAGGCGATCTTATCCACAAAAACATGTAAACTCTTCTCACGGGCATGTGAACATGTGAACATGCACTCAATGTTTATGAGAATTTCATTTTTAAGTCTTTTTTTAAGCATTAAGGAACATATTTTACATTCTTGTCAGTTCTTGCTCTCCCTGGGAATCGAACCCATGACCGTGGCGTCTACAGCAAAGCCGTGAGAATTTCTTTAATAACATCAGACAAGTATTTAATTTAATCTTTGGTATCTTTACATGAAATATGAATATGCATATGAGCCCAATTAGTCTGTCTGCTGTCAGAAATGTGCATGGATCAAATATTCATAATGTGATGCATTATTCATCCAATGTGTGCATAATGCATAATTCAATCAGCTACGATTTCAATTACATTAAACGGAGACTATGAATAAAGAAACGAGGCAGAGTGAGTCGGGCTGATGGGAAACGGATTATGAGCAGATTATGGCTGATCGATCGCACACCTGCGTGTGTGTGTGTGACGTGCATCAGACCTGCTCTCCTGTCCCAGTTTCTCCATCAGGAAGCTTCTGCTCTCGTTGGCGCTGGAGAACACACAGATCAGATGATGTCTGACGTGCTCAGCTGGACTCCTGCTTTACTGGATCATCTCTCCATGCAGCTCTGCATCTCTCACAGGGAGATGATCAATAATAATGATCTCAGAGATTATCCAGCCACTGAAACATGAACGAGATCCTAATGCTGCGTCACAAATCACATGCTTCTTCTTTTGAGTAAAGTTACCATGATATCAAAACGGACAATTCTTATTTTATAGTATTCATTCTAAATGATTTATCGGTGCACATAATTATTGTTAAAATCATGTTCCTGGTAATCTCTGTTCATCTCTGCTCCTCTCTGATGACGAGGGCGGGGCTATAACCTGTCACTCACATGAGATCGGTCAATAGCAAACCACCAGCATCCAATCAACTCCCCACAGACACAATCAAGCCCCGCCCACACGTGTTATTGCTCCAGAAAGTCCCTTTCATGCCAACTTTAATTCCTTTAGAAAGCATGTTTTCCACTGTAATCTGAGCGTTATACACACTTCAGAATCAGGTTATTGGAGTTCTTAGGACGCTATACACCTTATTCAGAGCAGCGCCATGACAGGTATGAAAGTGAGGCTGTGAGGGATAGTCTTACCGTGTTTCCAATGGCATCCGCTGTAAAAAGCTGAATAAAGCTCCTAGATTACTTACAATTTTCCACAACTTACATTGTCGGGAGTTTTTTGTCAACTGTAATTTCTTGGAAAGATATTTTTCCACTGTTTCATGAGCAGAACAATCCGAAAACACATTAAATAACAGTACAGCCCATTGAAGAGATGCAAGTCTATCCCTCACAGCCTCGCTTTCATTCTCATTAAAAATCAAAGATGGCGCTGCCGTGAAAAAGGCGTATAAATCATATAATTATAAGCAAAATTATAAAAATCAAATCTAAATAAGATTTTCATGAAACAAACCTCAAGGAAACCATAGAGCACTAGTTACTTTTCTCCCACTGTTTTATGAATACTACACTGTAAAAAATAACCGTGATTTTAACGGTAAAATACTGTAAAAATGCTACAGAGCAAAACTGTTAATTGGTAAACAGAAAGTTTCCGTACTATACACGGTAAATAACTGTGATATAATTTTACAGTAAAATACCGTTAAATTTACAGTTTTTGAAAGTGAAAAAGAACAAATCTTCGTATAATTTACAGTGAAAAACCGTAAATTGACATTCCCACAATTCCCTATTTGACACTTCACATTTTATGTATTTTTGTTGAAATAACTATGGGTTCCTCATAGTTTTATTGTTTTTTTTCTAATCAGTTATGTACATTAGGGTTAAATGTTACATTTAATGTTGTTAAATTAATGTTTATTGCATTTTTTTTATTTCATGTGTGTTACCATGATGGTGCTTAATGTTTGTGTGAATGCCGTTGTGCCGCTTCTTCAATTAAGTATTGCTTTATACAAGTATTCACTGCTGTGATGATTGTTGGTTGTTGTTATATTACAATGGTCTAAAACAGATATCACTACATCAATAAGTTGGTAAATCCACATTTTATCAGAAAATAAATTATGGTTTATTACTGTAAATTTTTAAGTTAAGTCTGTAAAACCATTAACGTTCCTACCGTATTTTTAACGGTAAAGTTCTGGCAACCACAGCTGCCGTTTTTTTACCGTAAAATGTACGGTTTATTTTTTACAGTGTATGAATTTTGAATGTGTCCTGATTTAAGAAAGTTTAGATATTAGTGTTGGGAAACCAGACAGAAACACTGACAGTTCAGTTCAGTTCAGTTCACCTTTCTTGCGATCTGGAGGTTAACGGAGTCGCTCCGTCTGCAGGTTCTACTGGGATCTCCTCATGCTGATGCTGATGGTGGGAAACCTCATCATCCTCCCGGTGGGAATCACCTTCTTCAAGGACGAGAACACGCCTCCGTGGATCATCTTCAACGTGGTGTCGGACACACTGTTCCTGGTGGACCTGGTGCTGAACTTCCGAACCGGGATCGTGAAAGAGGACAGTACGGAGATCCTGCTGGACCCGAAGGCCATCCGCCAGCGCTACCTGAAGAGCTGGTTCCTCGTGGACTTCGTGTCGTCCATCCCGGTGGATTATATCTTCCTGATGGTGGACCTGGAAGCTCGACTGGACTCCGAGGTAGAGGAATAAAGTCTGACGGTCTCTCAAAGCTTTCTCTTCACTGTGAAAAGAGCTTGAGCTGAAACCAGGGTTTGAAATGAACGTTTTCACTCACCGGCCAGTTTGGCTTCCACAGTTTTCTCCAGGATGAACTAGTCCGTCACTGAATGCTGGGTAATGCTGTAAATGTTCCCGCAGGTGTACCGGACGGCTCGAGCGCTGAGGATCGTTCGATTCACCAAGATCTTGAGTCTTCTGCGTTTGCTGCGTTTGTCCCGTCTCATCCGCTACATACACCAGTGGGAGGAGGTGAGGCTCTCCCAGACACACACGTGTCCTATCAACGTTCTGCTAACGTTCCCATTAAGTTATGAAGACCTTATGTATAGATGTTTTATCATTATGCAAGTATTATAAGAACAATTACCATTTTAGCTCCCAAGTAATCTGAACGCAAGATAATTATTATGGTTCACAGAGATGCTCTCATATTGTCCAGCGTTATAAAGTTTATACTTGCATGGGTTTTTAATCTTTGCCATTTTAACTGTTCAAGTCATTTGGATTAGTACACTAATTTAATAATCTATTCCTCATCCAAGATCCTCAAATCTGTTTTCCTCGGCCGGACGTCACTTTTCTGTTCTTTTCTTATCACTTGTCTTAATTAAGCTTGAGATTAGTTTGGCTATTATTTTGTGTTCCTGTGACATGAAGAATGGTTATAATTTACTGCATCTAAAGTTATGAAATGTTAATTATGGACGCTTGTTTCTGTCAAGGAATGAAATAAAAAAGGTACAGTAATTGCAACTTTTTTTGCAAGCTTCCATGGGTTACAAAACATCATCATTTCCAGCAAAAACATCATTAAATAACACAATATTGTGAAATGAAACTTATATTTCTTACTCCTAGTCAATAGTCAGTGTGTCAAATATTCATAATCTCAATATTGACCAAAATAATCATGAAGTTTGCTGTAGTCATGCATTTTAAGCAGGAGAGTGATGATAAGTGTGTGTGTGTGTGTGTGTGTGTGAGGTACAAATAAAATTTTTCTAAATAATTCCAGTTCGCATGGCCAGTTTGAATTCCAGTTTGCATGGAAGCACAAAACAATTCTGTATTATAAATATTTAAAGTAATTTGTGGAGGTCAGTTTGTAGGGACAGACACGCTTGCGCACACATTTATTCAAACACGCACATCTATAGACTAAACACGTAATCTGCATGCGCGCGCCACCAGCGTTTTCACCGGCTCGGGCTTTTGAAGTTTGCACAGAGATTACTTTATTTTTTCTAAACTTTTCATGGCTCAAATCATTCAAAACTAACTTTATCTGGACAATAGCTTTATTGTAGATGTGCTGTGAAGCCTGAATCTCCGTATATCATCTGTGCTCATGGAGGAGGCTTGACTTGTGTTTCCGCAGATCTTCCACATGACCTATGACCTGGCGAGTGCGATGGTGCGTATCGTGAACCTGATCGGCATGATGCTGCTGCTGTGTCACTGGGACGGCTGTCTGCAGTTCCTGGTGCCGATGCTGCAGGACTTCCCTCTCGACTGCTGGGTCTCCAAGAACAACATGGTGGTGAGGAGGACGAGCCGCTGACACACACACACACACACACACACACACACACACACACTCGCCCAGCAGGACTCCAGTTTATCAGCAGGAAAACCCGTTCAAGCGAGTGTGTAGCGCTGATGACCTCAGTGACCCGGATGAGCCTGAGTTTCTGTTATCTGGGAATAACGACCAATCAGAATCAAGCTTTCCACAGAGCCGTGTAATAATAATAATAATCACACACTCACTGTCGGGACGCTCGTGTTCTGCAAGAGTCTCGGCGTGAACACGGATCTGTGTGTGTGTGAGACCTGTGGAGCAGCACGACTGCGTGTGTGTGTGTGTGTGTGTGTGTATGTACATGTTTTTCTATCCGGTGGGGACTTAAAGCTGAATGCACACAGACTCATGGGAACTTGTGGGCCTAAATTGAGTCCTCATGGGTAAACACACTTAGAAATCATATAAAATTAGTTTTTTTTTTTATGTAAAAAAAAAAAATTGTATTATTTATTTCATTTTTTTTTTCATATTTCATTTTTGTTTAAGTTTGAGCTCTGTTGTGAATCTGCAGCGGTCTCGATCGACAGGCAGACACTCGTAGGTTTCTCAGAATACATATATCTATGTGTGTGTGTGTGTGTATACAGGATATACAGCGCTGCAGGACCCAGTACACTGCTCACTAGAGTTCATGTGTCGTCAGAATTACCATAATTATCAGACGACTGGTCTGAGTCCTGAGGTCTGAGCTCTGGGGTTTCGCAGTGACTGGTTTCTATGGCGACACTCACTGGAAGCGCCGGCTCTCAGACTGCAGTTTGGGGACATTTTTAGAAACTATTATTGGGCCAAAAACTTCCTCAGGTGACAGAATACTGTCCGACACTCGATGGCTGCTCCGTCAAGCCTTCGTCATCGGTTCGGAACCTGTGTGTGTGTGTGTGTGTGTGTGTGAGACTGATCACTACTACATGCACCTGCTTGTCTTGTCGGAATATCGAGGCAACGTTAAAAAAGTCTAATTAAAAACAGCGCACACACACACACACACACACACACACACACGCTGTGTGCTGACTCACCCGCGGTAGGGTTTTCCACCGCTGTTGTCGTGGTGACGGTTGCTAGGCAGCAGATGCTCAGCTATATCTGTCTCCATCTCCATGGGCGCCGAGAGATAAACACACAGCACAGTCACTCATTCACACACACACACACACACAGACACACACGCGCCACTGACGACTCCTGCAGCTTCAGCTCAGTCCTGGAGCAGCGTGTGTGTGTGTGTTCCCAGTGCTCACAGCACTGAACATGAGCTGGTGTGTGTGTGTGTGACGAGCCATGAGTGCAGTGTGTGTGTGTGTGACGCGAGTGTGAGCGCAGGTCTGCTCTGTGTTTCAGAACGACACGTGGGGTATCCAGTACTCGTACGCGCTCTTCAAGGCCATGAGTCACATGCTGTGCATCGGCTACGGCGCGCAGGCTCCCGAGGGCATGACGGACGTCTGGCTCACCATGCTCAGCATGATCGTGGGCGCCACGTGTTACGCCATGTTCATCGGCCACGCCACGGCGCTCATCCAGTCGCTGGACTCGTCCCGCAGGCAGTACCAGGAGAAGGTAAAGCGCCGAGCTCGTGCGGTTCTTCATCTCAGGTCAGATGTGTGTTGGCGAGAGTCTGAGACGAGTCCGTCACCGTCGGCCAGAAACAGTCTTAAGAATTCTAACAAAGCAGAGTTGAACATGAGAACAGACACGAACGGCGCCCGTTGCTGAGCCAGCGCTGCATCGCCACGAAAGTTTCAGCCTCGACAATTTAAATATTAAAGCTCAAGAAGACGCAGAAGGGAACTCGATTCGCTACTCGCAGAATTGAGTTCGGAGAAACCCGGAATCCGTGTCGTAGACGGCACGCAAACACTGACTCGAGCTCTATCGCACGACGTCCTGCGCTGGAACACACTTATTCAAACTAAATTGTCAAAATGCCCATCATGGCAAGTATCCTTATAGACATAACCAGTGTCTTACCTGAACTTAAACAGTTGAGAAATAAAGCACACGTGGATCTGTGCATTAGCTCTTAAAGTGACAGCAGCCTAATACACTCCAAAAACACTGGGTTAAAAACAACCCAATTTGGGTTCTTTTCAACCCAAGAGCTGGGCAAATATAGGACAGAACACATGCTGGGTTAATTTTACTCAGCAAATTGGATTGTTGTTTTTTTTAACCCAGCATACCGGATTGATTCATTTTTACTATAGTATTAGCTCTTTTATTTTATTTTATTTTACTTCAGACATGAATTAATGTTTATGGATTAACTTAACGTTTTTTTTTTTAAATACTCCACACAGCCACTGGTTTGCATAATTATTACTTTATTTTTTTTTTATCATTTAAGCTTGTTTAACAAATATTAGAAGTATAAATTAAACATTTTGAAGTAATATATCTGTAAATTGTCTGTAAATATATATCTGACCCAGGAACTGGGTTACACAAGAACTACACTCTAAAAAAATGCTGGGTGGTTTCAATCCAAATATTGGTCAAATATGGACAAATCCAGCCGTTGGGTCAATTTTTTAATTACATTTTTAACCCCAAAATGTGTGTTTGTCCATATTTGACCCAAAATTGGGTAAAAACAACCCACCATTTTTAGAGTGCACCCACACTTTGAAAACCTGACCCAAAAGGTTCAACCCAGGATTTGGGTGTAAACCTGCTGCCGTCTGTGTTATTCATGACTGTATAACTTTTGTAACTTTAATATCGATTAATCTGTTTCATGGCTGGGAAGGAATATGTTTGGCCAGTAAATCTTCTCCAGTCATCGGCCAATGGCTGCTGTGGCAAAAAGTTAGTTTTAGGCCCTCTCTCTCTCTCTCTCTCTATATATATATATATATATCTCAAATCATTTAAAAAAAATCAAATTACTTACATGATGTGCCAATTAATTAATCGCAAATCAAATGTGTCTGAGAAATGAGGAGTGAGCGCTCCTGTCTGTCGTCCAGTATAAGCAGGTGGAGCAGTACATGTCTTTCCATAAGCTTCCATCAGATGTCAGGCAGAAGATCCACGAGTATTACGAACACCGATACCAGGGCAAGATGTTTGATGAGGACAACATTCTGGGAGAGCTGAGCGACCCCTTAAAGGAGGTTCGTCTTCACTCCACTCATGCCTGCCTACAGTTTACTTTTCAATTTCTGATATTTTTGATGTTGATATGATTCCAAGGCAGTGCTGAATAAATAGGAGCAAATAAACCAGAAGTGATGCGTACCAGTTTTGGAGTGTAACAAACACCTATACTGAATATAGCGTCACCGTAAATGTAAATTTTTTTCAATATTTTCAAGATGCAGTTGCGCAGACTTCACAGAACTATTTTAGTGTATATTCAAACACCTGCATTATTGTGCTAGTAACTCCTGGTATTCACATGTGAGTTTTTGTTGTTGCATTTTACAAGCTTTAAGCATCTAAATAATGTGTACTTGTGCTCTGTGACAGGAAATTGTTAGCTTCAACTGCCGTAGCTTGGTGGCTAACATGCCTCTCTTCGCTAACGCTGACCCAAACTTCGTGACGGCAGTGCTCACAAAGCTGAAGTTTGAGGTCTTCCAGCCCAATGACTTCATCATTCGGGAGGGAACCGTTGGCCGTAAAATGTATTTCATCCAGCATGGGCGGGTCAGCGTGCTAACCCGCGGAAACAGGGAAACCAAGCTTAGCGACGGGTCGTACTTCGGAGGTGAGGTTACAGCGGATTGGTTGATGTCAGATGTTTGTACCCAACTAACAAAAATATGTTCTGAGAGCATTTTTCTAATGTTCGACTAAAAACACCTTTTCTTGATTATGTGAAGGTTAGGGAACATTCCATCATTCTTCAAACATTACGGGAACGTTACTTTTGAATGTTCTGCGAACGTTCTGAAACAACTATTAAAGTTTAAATCACGGTGAACAACAAAAATGTTGCAAAACATTTTGAACATTTTTAACATTACTGGAAGAATGTTTGTTCATAACTTTGAGAGAAACTTGACAGAGCTAAAGATAGCTAAAGATCAGAGGACGTTCACGGTTAGCAGTTCCAGGTCTTTAATGTTTACTGGATTGATCTTGGGTGTGTTTCCCAAAAGCATTGGTAGCCAACAATGGTTGCAGCCATTGGTGTTGGTAACGACAGAACGTGCAACCATGTTTGGCTTCAGGAAAGGCACCAGTGGTGGAGTGCTTCAGTCGTCCTACAGATGGCGCTCTAACCTCGCTGTGGTCTTTCTCCGTCACCCAGAGATCTGTCTGTTGACTCGCGGCAGGAGGACAGCTAGTGTTCGAGCGGATACGTACTGTCGACTTTACTCCCTCAGTGTGGGCAGTTTCAACGAGGTTCTGGAAGAGCATCCCATGATGAGACGGGCCTTCGAGACGGTGGCAGCGGACAGACTTGATCGCATCGGTAAAACCTTGCCCCTTTATAAACCTGAAACTTATCTGTGCAACAAATAAATAAATCTCTTCTTCTTTGCTTTTACTATTTCTTAAATCCCTCCCTGTTGTAGTCTGTTGTGTTCTAGACCATTTTTTACCTTTCTGTTGTTGGCGTTTTTCGTGTTGTTGCCCCTCAAATGTACAACAGATTTAGTAGTTGAAGAGATTCAGTGAGGCTTTGGCTTACTAGTTCCCAGTTCCCAGATTTTTCTGTTCAGTGAAAGTGACGAAAAAGGAAGACATAAGTGAGAAAATGAGAGAAAATATGATTGGCTTAAAAGTTAAGTATTTAATTCTTAGGGAACAGTGTTTTACAACCTTGTTAATAACCATATGCAATTATTTCCTGTCCTAACACTATTCTGAATTCCTTTATCTCACAGGCAAGAAGAACTCCATTTTGTTGCGCAAGACCTCACAGGGAGGATCTGTTGCGGGCAGCAGTTTGGGACGGGGCGGAGGCAGCCGCGGTGGAGGAGCAGGAGGCGCCGGTCTGGGATCTTGTGATAGTGTTCTGGTCCAGCAGATCGTGAAGCACGACAGCATGCCCACCATGCAGGACATCACGGCTGCGAGCAACCGAAGCAGCACCGGAGGCACAGTCTCACCCCGACCTCATCCGCTGATCTGGGCACCGCTGGTCCACGCTCCCCTCCAGACGGCTGCTGCCACCACCAACGTGGCCATCGCCTTGATGCATCAGCAACAGCAGCAGCAACAGCTGCAACAACAGCTTCAACAACAACATGCCCTCGGTGCCGCCATCTTCCTCCCCATCTCGCCGTCGCCCTCCTCATGCCCTCTCTCCCCTCCCCGTCCACCCATTCTTCTCCCTCGGCAGTCGCTCAGCTCCCTCATGGGTGTGATGGGCACACTGCCCCCGCGTGGAGTCCCGTCCTCGATAGCTCCTTCACCCTCGCCCTCCACCGCTGGGGCTCCTTCAGCTGGAAAAACTCCCACATCTGCGTCGTCGGTGTCCACTCCCCTACAGGCTAGCAGAACTCTTCATTACAGCCTCCGGCTCCAACCCGAGCCCACAACGCCGTCTGTCCATAAAGTCCCGACTCCCTCAGTGGTTGCAGCGCCCTCTACCGAAGGACGTGGCGCCGGATCCGGGCCACAGGGGGCTAAAGAGGCCTTACTACGCCATGTTGGAGGGGGGAGCACCCAAGGGCTCCCAATGATCGGTCGGCTCACCCAAGAGGCAAGACTGCTCTCCGCCTCCCAGCCGACTCTTCCCCACCGCAGCTGGGTGGGCGTTCAGCCTCTCCCACCTCTCCATCGGAAAGCATCCGGAGGAAACCTGCTGCCGGGACCCTTCCTTGTGTCATCAGGACTCGCTAGAGTCGGAAGCGCGGGTGTTTTGAGCTCAAACGCGCCACAGCACGGTGCCACACAGATGCCTGCACACACACCCCTACTCTTGCCGTCTCAGGTGACACACACACCTCCACTCACACCCGGATCCGCTCCGCCACCCCTCGCCTCCCTCTCGTCCTCCCCAAAGCAAATCCCTCTTTGCTCCACCAACCCTCCTCTATCTCTCATGGCCGCATATTCTGGTTTAGGTGTTCCCCAAACCCAGCGAGTCAAACCCGGCACTGGAATATCGACTTCTCCTTCAACCTCTCCTCCCCCTTGCCTACGCCCTGCTTCTCCATCTCTATCCATCTCCACCTCTCCAACTTCATCTTCCGGCACCTCTTTGGCTCAGACTTCGCGTGTCAAACCGTTGTCCTGCACAACCAACTCCACTCCCACCGTCACTCCTTCCCAAACCCCCACCCCAACTCCTATTCAGACCCCCACCCAATCTAGAACACCAGTGGCCATCCAATCCCAATCCCAGAGTCGGTGTCCCACTCCCATCCACACCCTAGCCGCGGCACAATCTCCAACCTCAACCTGCATTCAGTGTCCGCTTCCCGCCCAAACTCCAGGCAAACCTCTGAGTTCCACCCTGAGCCAAAGCACTTCTGTCCAGATGCCAGCCGCTGTCCCGGTCCTCGGTCCTCCTCCGGCACGTTCTCCGATCTCCACTCCCATACACACTCCGAGCTCGTCTTGGACCCTAGGCTCTCCAGTCAACAGCCCAGCCCAAAGCAGACCCTCAACGCCGGTTCTGACCCAATCACACACACCATCACCTTCTCCTGCATCCACTCCATCTCCTGCTGCTTCACAGTTTCCACAGAAGCCGGCTGTTTCCCAGACTCAGACCTTCAGCGCTCTGTCCACTCCAACCTTAAGTCCATCTCCCATTCCTGCCCCGTCATCTACACAGTCCATCTCCACCGCCTCCGCTCCACCAAAAGAGGCAAAGAAAGAGCAGGACTTGCCACAGACACAGAGAGATTCAGAGACTAAGAGACTAAAGCCTCCTGCTAACATCTGAGGAGGGAGATGGACGCTGGCGTGGTGAGTGCCGGAGATGAGCTATCCGGGTCTATGAGCATTCGACCTTCCCAGGTTTGGTCAGTCTTGACCATCGGTAGGTTTACCCCCAACCCCCGACATCTACATCTATCCCCATCTTTACAACTGATCAAGGTAAAAGAAAAAACAGAGCAGAAAACATTTGACTCAAGAACTATTGTGTTTGTGTCATCTGGGAATGTGAAGTAGGATATTTTTGTAGTCCTGCTGAGAAATGTCCACGGTCTGACTGGTGGACCAACGTAGTCGTGTTAAACACCAGTAAAACCATGAGCTTCTACAGAGCCCCTAAAACGCTGGTCTTTTCAACAGAAAAACAGATGAGCACTTTTAATCTTTGGTAACACTTCATTTTACAGTGTCCTTGTTACATATGTTACATGTACTTACCATAGTACTAACACAACTAACCCTAACCCTACAGACTACACAACTAACCCTAACCCTCATGTAGTTAATTAATATGACTCAGTACTATAAAATATATAATGACACTGTAACAATGACACCTTAAAATAAAGTGTGACCAAATCTTTCATAGTCTAGGCATCAATTCTGTCATTAGCCAAAAATGTCTTAAAGGGAATGCCGCCGCAGACCTGCCACCACTTTATGACGTGTTTGCACAGAATGTTAAAGATACAAGGAGCATTTTCACATCAGATCACGCACAACCTGAAGACAATGAAAGCTTAACCTGCCGACAACCAGCTGGAGATTTACAATCACTGACCGTGACACAGGGTTGAACCGTTGCGCTTGCGCCCCGGCGTCCAATAGCAGCGTTCCAAACTGAGAACAATGTTTAGACACAGTGAACTTGTGTTTATTTAGTGTACACTGCCTATAAACTATACAATTGATTTCTACATGAAAAACAGAACTACAATTTTATCGTTCTAACCGATTTTGTGTACTTGTGTTTGTCTAGCGCCGTCCGTCCGTTAAACCGTTAGCCAGTGATTACCTGATCAGTATGCAAGTCAAAAGAATCAAATCACAAATAAAATCTTGAGACCTGAGTGAAGAATTACCAAAGTACATATTAAAGAAATCAAACAATGAAGCAATGCTACGTGATTTCCTTTCTTAGCACACCTATGAGTAATAGTCTCTTCGGAACGGAGGATTTTCGTTGCAATGTGGAGTTTCCATTTGGTGCCGAATATACGGAGGCCCTGAAGGGACACGAAATACGGCCACACTTCAATGCTTTCCGACTCTCACTAAACTTTATGTGGGATGGTTGAGGCAAGAGTTTGAGTTGCGTTAAATCTTATTTTGTCGACGGCCAGTGTCCGCATGCTCAGACACCTCACGACCTGACTCTGCATAAACTGACTGACATTTAATAAATCGAATTTAAAAACGCTGTTTCCGGCGTCTCCCCTCGCGTCTCTTTTTTAACCACCAAAATGTAACATTTGCCCATTAAATAACTAATAATTAGCATCACAAATGTGATAAAAGTTATTTAAATAACTGTAAAGAATATATCAATATAATACTTTTGATGAAAAAAATAGAAGCAATCCATTAGTAGTTTGTCGTCTCAGGTGTTTGATGTTAGTTTTGGAATATATGACTATATTCGCACTCTACTGTAACTGAAGTAGTGTTTTGTTTTGATTGTGTGTTGCACTAAACATCAGCAGTGCTTTAGTTCCGATTCCCTCTCTCTCTGTCGTCAGTCACACACACACACACACACACACACACACACACACACACACACACACACACACACACACACACACACACACACAAAGCTCTGCGCTCTCTCATCTGGACCAGAGCAGCTTTCATCTTTCACTTGCTCTTGTACTGTAGCCGCTTCCGTTCAGTGACACACACACACACACACACACACACACACACACACACACACACACACACACACTCCCTCTCACGTTGTGCCAAGTGCTGTTCCTTAGTGTTTTGTGCTGATAGTGAGACTGTCTTCTCTCCCCTTCGATACCATGTTGCCTAGAATGCACATTTAAGGACCAAATGTTTATTTTTGATTTGTTCTCACGGCTTTAGCTAAAGAGAAAAAGGGAATAATAGTCTTTAATGAAACAGACAATGACATGTAAGAGAATAATGATGAACATGTGAAAAAGATTTTTGCCAAATCAGAATAAAGTGAATTTAGAATCAATTTTCTGTGTCACAGTTTGTTAACGCGCGCACACACACACACACACACACACACACACACACCAAACATAGCCTACATCATTCTGGCTTTGCTATTTATAGCATGAAGGTTAATTTGCTGGTGTGTGTGTGTGTGAGAGTGAGTGAGTGAGTGGGTGAGGGAGAGTGAAAGTGTGTGTGTGTGTGTGTGTGTGTGTGTGTGTGTGTTCTTGCAGATGCTGGTCGAGAATCAGAAGTCACTGATGGTTTGATTGTCAACTTCTTTACATTGAAGTCTCTTTGGATAAATGGGCCAATCAGCTCAAAGCATCTGCTAGTTTCACAACGTTGATGAAAAATATAAAATAGTAAAAAAAAAAAACACTAAAAAAATATAAATCATTTGTCATCGCGAATGTGTTGTTAAATGGTTAAAATATCACCTAAAATCTCAGGAGGACTTTAAATAGGCTAGATCCTTTAGATGACTGGTCTGTCTGATTCATGCCGATAATGAACACTAGATGGCGCTCTCAGCTCAGTGTGCGCGTGCGTGCGTGCGTGAGAGAGAAAGAGTGAGTGTTTTAAATGTTCTACACACACAAAATAAACCATTTCAAAGCGGAAGTCAGTGAGACTGCTGTCGAACCCTAACCTCATCCTGACACATCCTTCAATTCTCACATCACTCTTCTCTATCTCTCAGAAACACTTTCTGCCATCAGTGTGTGTGTGTGTGTGTGTGTGTGTGTGAGAGACACTTGCTGTGGACGGATAAATGGACGGATAATGACTTCTGATATGTGTGTGTAAACAGGCACAACATTACAATATGTACATGATATACATCAACACACACTCCTGAATGTAATCTGATTACAAAAGCATGTTTCATTTACATCAGTTTAACATGTCTGTGTGTGTGAGTGTGAATGAGTGAGTGTATTTTGTGAGTAAGTGTGTGTATTTTATTTTGTGAGTAAGTGAATGAATGCGTGTGTGTGTGCGCGTGTCTGTGTTTGAGTTGAATGTGTGTGTGAGTGAATGAGTCTGTGTGTGTGATTGTGTGTATGTGTGAGAGTTTGAGTGACTTTGTGTGTGTCCACGACTGACACTATTTGACATGCAAATTCGCAGTGTATCCTCCTATCACTTGACTCATTTTCGGAAGCAGAAGTGGAAACGCGCGTTCAACATGAAAAAGGAAGAAGCGCGTTAAACGTGATCGAGTCCACCAGAAGCCGCGGTCGCGCGCTCGGTCGCTCGGTCTCTCGGTCATGCCCACCTTCATCAGCTCGAGCCTCGAGGGCGCGCTTGCGTGTGCGCGCGCAGAGTCCGCCCCCCCCACCCCCCCACCACCGCCCCCCAGCGGCCCTCCGACGCCCACAGAGCCAATCACCCGCGCCGCTGGGAGAGGACACGCGCTTCCTGGTCGCGGGTTTAAGGAGGAGTCCGTCAGGAGCGGGTCAGAACCGGCAGAACCGGCGCACACACACGCGCACAGATCAGCAGAAGCCCGTGCGCGCGGACGCGTCACATTGAGGAAGTGCGCGCTCGGTCAGGTGGGACGCGCGGGGGAAACTCAGGTGACACCGGCTCAGGTAAAGCTCTTCTCCTCCGTACAGCGCGGGAGCGGCGACCGCGGCTACTCCATCGACACAATCTCCCGTTTCACCGTCTTTCGCTCTGTTTATTTATGTAGTTTCATGTTATTGATCCTCATCCCCGCGGGGTCACGAGAGGACGTACACGTCACGGGTTCTCGGTAACTCCCGTGTCGTGACGTGTCTGAGACATCGTGCTCCCGTTGCTGTCAAACGGAACGACCCCCGTTCCGTCATTAGGAACGACCCGCTGTAAGTTTCATTCATTCGCTCGGTGTGATTATTGCGTTGTGATCTGCGGCTTTTACCTGCGCGCGCACGTCTGACAGGTGAGTCCGCGCGCGCGCTGCTGACACGCACACCCCGCATTAGAATAACGACTCGAGAGTTCGCTTTGAGAATAGTTTGTTTTAATAATGAGGCGGATTCTCCTCGGGGACGCGCCCGTGCACGCACTGACGGACCGGCTGAACCCGCTGAACCGGATCCTCGCGCGACCGGAACGCCTTTACCTGGAACACACTCCTGAAGCTGCTGCTGCTGCTGCTGTTTGTGTGTGTTTTTTACATTAGTCCTGGAGTTCAGTTTGACTCTCACCTGCTGTCAGTCATAATTAATTCTCCGACCCCCTCACGGCCGTTGTCATAGTAACTTAATTACTCAGGTAATTCGGTCGGTCGGTGATGACGCGGTTCCTCTAAACACAGTCACTGAATCCTCTGGGTGATTATGCAATAATATCATGTAATAATAGTCTGCTAGTTTATTGAACTTTTAGATTAAATCTAAAGTATTATTGCATGTTTTTTTTATTATGTTTGATCCACCAGGCTTTTATGGCTCATATATTCTGATATAGTTTTATTCAGAGAACCAAAAATATGCAGTTTGATGCAGATTCTGATATTTATATGAAATTCGGATGATTATAATGTAAATCGATGAGATCTTCATAACAGTATGTATAACAAATAGTGACATAAAATGCATATTAATATCAATATCTGCCAATAATATGTCTTATTAGGATGATATTTAAAAGCTTAATTTTATGATCTGTTGTTGTAAAACACTTAATCCGATGATGATTGAGGGAAGAACAGATAAGCCTTCCTCAAAAGCCTGATGATCATATTTAATACTCATGATTTTATAATAAATGATGATGATAATCAAGTAAAGCTGAAATATTACCAACAATATCAAAGTTATTCCTTGATAAAATCAGAGCAGATTTGACACAAAGAAGCAAGACGCTTAAACTGGAAATATCATATTCATCATTTACAGGCTTTCGAGATCAAATATGATTCTGTAGAGTAAAGCACTTTCAGGTGAAGTATCGTGGATGGATGAAGTGTTTCAGGAGTTGTATTTGTGTGCAGAATAACCGCATTAGACCGTTCACAGTCTCGAGAAGCGATTCTCCACGCTTGTTTCTCTCAGATTACATGAGTTAATTTCTCTTTATTTATTACTGAAACTCAAACGCCCCGTGAGATCACCTGCACACGTTCACAGACTCGCTTCAGCTCTAAAGCGGACTCCATATCTGAACCCTGAAGAAGATACAGCACTTTTACAGTAATACTGAAATATGAGTCTAAAACATGAAGTGCCATCAGGAGTATTAGCTGAAGCTGGACGTCTTTCAGTTTCATTACTATCTGTACAAAACGGGAAACTTTTGGGAATAATTATGCATTTAACAAAAGAAAACACTGTAAATCTCCTCTCTTTAGTGTTCAAAGCTCATTGTTTTATGAGTGATAAAGTGTGTGTGCTGTGAGTTCCCCGAAAGCAACATAGTGTCGGCTCAGATCCGGCTCTAGTGCAGTCGTGTGTCTCAGATCCGGCTCAGATCCGGCTCTAGTGCGGTCGTGTGTCTCAGATCCGGCTCAGATCCGGCTCTAGTGCGGTCGTGTGTCTCAGATCCGGCTCAGATCCGGCTCTAGTGCGGTCGTGTGTCTCAGATCCGGCCCAGATCCGGCTCTAGTGCGGTCGTGTGTCTCAGATCCGGCTCAGATCCGGCTCGAGTGCGGTCGTGTGTCCCAGATCCGGCTCAGATCCGGCTCTAGTGCGGTCATGTGTCCCAGATCCGGCTCAGATCCGGCTCTAGTGCGGTCATGTGTCTCAGATCCGGCTCAGATCCGGCTCTAGTGCGGTCGTGTGTCTCAGATCCGGCTCAGATCCGGCTCTAGTGCGGTCGTGTGTCTCAGATCCGGCTCAGATCCGGCTCTAGTGCGGTCGTGTGTCTCAGATCCGGCCCAGATCCGGCTCTAGTGCGGTCGTGTGTCTCAGATCCGGCTCAGATCCGGCTCGAGTGCGGTCGTGTGTCTCAGATCCGGCTCAGATCCGGCTCGAGTGCGGTCGTGTGTCCCAGATCCGGCTCAGATCCGGCTCTAGTGCGGTCATGTGTCTCAGATCCGGCCCAGATCCGGCTTGAGTGGAGTCCTGTGTCCCCAATGTGGGCCGGATCTGGGCCGACACTGTGTTGCCGTCTGTGTTGATATTATGTATGCGTCCTGTGTATAATTATTTTGTATTAGGGCTGTGCAAAAGTTAATTGCGATTAATCGCATCCAAAATAAAAGTCTGTGTTTACATAATATATTTCTGTGTGCTGTATATAATTATGTTGTATATATAAATACACACACATGCATATATTTAAGAAAATGTGTTGTTCATATATAAAATATTTATATTTATATAATATAGATTATGTATTTATAAATATATACAGAATTTAAGCGCGAATAATTCTTAAATATATACATGCATGCATAGGTATTTATATATACAAAATAATTATATACAGCACACACAAATATATTATGTAAACACAGACTTTTATTTTGGATGCGATTAATCGCAATTAACTTTTGCACAGCCCTATTTTGTATATATAAATAGTTGGGCTGTGCAAAAATTAATTGCGATTAATCGCATCCAAAATAAAAGTCTGTGTTTACATAATATATTTGTGTGTGCTGTATATAATTATTTTGTATATATAAATACACACACATGTATGTATATATTTAAGAAAATGTGTTATTCGTATATAAAATATTTATATTTATATAATATAGATTATGTATTTATATACAAATACAGAATTTAAGCACAAATAATTCTTAAATATATAAATGCATGCATAGGTATTTATATATACAAAATAATTATATACAGCACACACAAATATATTATGTAAACACAGACTTTTATTTTGGATGCGATTAATCGCAATTAATTTTTGCACAGCCCTAATAAATACACACATGTATGCTTATATTTAAGACATATTTGCATGTATATACTGTATATATGTTTAAAAATAACTTATATTATGTATAAATATCAATAATTTATTTATATATAACAAATTTGTCTTAAATATACACATGCACGTGTGTATTTCTATATACAAAATATTTATACACAAGACACACACATATATTATTACGTATTGTAATCACAAACCTTTTTTGAATGCGATTAATCATGATTAATCATTGCCCTTTACTAATTAAAAGTAAACGCTGATGACTTTATGTGTGTGTGTGATCAAGTGAACAGAAACAGCAGTGTGTGTGTTTAGAGTCTGAGACGTTCAATCACTCTTAAAATTCATTCACACTGTGTGTGTGTGAGTGAGTGAGTGAGTGAGTGAGTGTGATTGAGTGTGTGTGTGTGAGTGAGTGTGTGTGTGTGTGTGTGTGTGTGTGAGTGAGTGTGATTGAGTGTGTGTGTGTGAGTGAGTGAGTGAGTGAGTGAGTGATTGAGTGTGTGTGTGTGTGAGTGAGTGAGTGTGATTGAGTGTGTGTGTGTGTGTGTGTGTGTGAGTGTGATTGAGTGTGTGTGTGAGTGAGTGTGAGTGAGTGTGTGAGTGAGTGAGTGAGTGAGTGTGTGTGTGAGTGAGTGAGTGTGTGTGTGAGTGAGTGTGAGTGAGTGAGTGAGTGTGATTGAGTGTGATTGAGTGTGTGTGTGTGTGTGTGTGTGTGTGTGTGAGTGTGATTGAGTGTGTGTGTGAGTGAGTGAGTGAGTGTGTGTGTGTGTGTGTGTGAGTGAGTGTGATTGAGTGTGTGTGTGTGTGTAAGTGAGTGAGGGCTTTTGTGAGTGTGTGTGTGAGTGAGTGTGATTGAGTGTGTGTGTGTGTGTAAGTGAGTGAGGGCTTTTGTGAGTGTGTGTGTGCGCGAGTATTTTCACTCGTTGCATCTGTATTTAATATCGATCTGATTCCTGTCTGTTGCTGGAGTGTGTGACGCGTGTCTGTTTCTCGTCGTCAGGACTGACCCAGAGCGACAGAACGACAGAAGCGGCGCCGGAGTTTATGGACTGGAGGTGAGTGTGTTATCAGTGTGTGTGAGAGAGTTTCAGCAGTTTTGCGGTGGTCATATGACTGATGCTGACAGAAGTGTGTGTGTGTGAAGGCTCATGGATTTCCCTCTTCCTCTAAAAAGACCCTCAGACGAAACACACACCCACACGCGCGCCCACACACACACACACTGTTCCTGTAAATGCTGTATTCAGGGCATGTGGAGCCATGCAAAAATTTCCCCGTATCACACTCATGGTTTTCACTTTCATGCAGTCACAAGAGGAGAGAGAGAGACGAGGGGGGCGTGCGAGGCTTGTACACTGAGCGTTTGCTCTTTCAGTCTTTTAGGAAGTGCAATCATTAGCGTTTCCTTTTTCTGATGCAAAGTTTCACTCCTGTCGACAACTTGGCTTGACCACCACACACACACTCACACCCCCCACACAAACACAAAAACACTCTCACACACACACACACACACACACACACACACACACACACACACACACACACACTGTGTTAGTGAGGCTCTGCTCGCTTCTGCTGCTTTAACAGAGTTTATATATAATTATTTGAAATATGAATCATTGTTCTACTGATCCGGTATACTGTGCTGACACACACACACACACACACACACACACACACACGGGTCACAGTTGTGTATCATATGAACACATCATGGATATTTGCATATGTGTGTGTGTGGGTGGAGTTTTGATGTTGGTACATTTATAGTTATTTTGTGTGAAATACAGCAGGCTCTCTCTCTCCTCTCGCTCTTCTCGCTCGGCCTTTAGTTTCAGACTGGAGGAGAGACAGGAAATAGATGAGGATCAGTTGCTTTTGCAACATCATCTTCACACACACACACACACACACACACACACACACACTTGTACATGAAACAGTGAAATCCTCCCTTACTGGGCTGAAATGCTTTACTCTGTAAAGCCTTGGTGTGTTTACGACACGCACCCACATCGTCCCAACATCACACACACACACACACACACACACACACACACACACACACACGCCTCATAGTTCCCACAGAAAAACATGATGGTCGATGTGAAACTGCTGACCAGACAAAGATGCTGACGATGACACCTTACACTCACACAAACACACACACAGACACACACTCTCTCTCCCTCTCTCTCTCTCTCACACACACACACACTTGAATGAAACATTTATATAGATGAAACTGTTATTTTGTGTTGTGAAAACGATACTTCTGATCGTGTGTGTTCCACTAACACACCTGAGGCGTGCTGAAGTGTGTGTGTGTGTGTGTGTGTGTGTGTGCACTGTTGATCTGTTGTGATAGTAGTACTCAGAGTTTTGAGAATGTACGCCTCGCTCGTGAAAATAGTCCCAAAGCGAATAAAGAAATCTGTAATAACAAAATAATACACAATTAAAAAATACCACCTCTGAACAGGAACGCAGGCTGTGTGTGTGTGTGTGTGTGTGTGTTCTGCTCCTCTGAACAGGAACGCAGGGTGTGTGTGTGTGTGTGCCAACTAAAGCATCACACTGTGTCGCATCATAATCATATCGGTGTCATAATCATAATCCGACTGAGATGAGACGGGATGAGGGACGTCTCGCGCTCCTGGGAAACAGCTGGGGATTGTGGGAAAAATGAAACTAAGATAATTAATATCAGTGCCGTAACGCCGCTGGAAACCCAAACGACACGTTTCAGAGGACAGACCTTAAACTCGACACAACCGGTGAACGTTTATATCACATCTCATTATATCACGATATATTCACAATTAATGATTTATTCATGATTCCTTCTCATGCGGACGAGCTTTACAGCCAAACGAACGTCCCTGTTTTAAAAACAGAATCTGAAATAATGAAGAAGGGCGTCAGTGTGGCGAAGAGAAACATCGCTGTCTTTACTGTCTTTATTAAAAAATAAGAACAAAGATACACATACACCACATGAGATCAACAGTGCTTTATTATTTCAGCTACAGTAAGAGTTTTAACAGTAGCATTGAAGAAAGAAATTAATTGAACAAATATAAAAATAAAACACTACATTAATGATACACTGATTGTTATTAAAGCTGCTGTTAAACTTCTTGCAGCAGTGAGTAATTTTCTCTTGGTTTTATTAATAACTTCCCACAATAAATGTGAATTTATGTATAGTTAAAGCAAACATGTGAGAGAAACTCAGGTGTGTGTGTGTGTGTGTGTGTGTGTGTGTAGCTTGATGGGAAATATGCTCCTCTTCTCCTCAGAGGGTTCGTTCACACACAGATCTGAGAGCTCTCACTCCTCCACACGCTTCTGTTATTAAAACTTGCCGGCCTAGAAAAGTTATTAAAGACATCGTTAGAATAATCCGAGTGACGACAGCGGCTCGACCGGAAGCTCATCAAGCGGCGGGAATACTTTCTGTGCACAAAAAACTCAAATTTGGGATGCACTGAAATGAAAATAATGAAACGCTGGGCCGAGGGCTGGACATGGTGTTTCACATTTTGGACATTTTTTTTCACCATTGCATTAACTAAATATTAAAAAGGTGTTTTTTTTACTATTTTGTCTTGGTTTTCAGAGAGAAAAAAAAATTTAATTTAAAAGTATTTTTTTAACTCTGAACTTTTTGTTTAAGATTACAGCAGATATACAAAGAAAGCACAATATTACGTCTAGCAATTTACCAAATAAATTAGTACAATAAATAAAAATGAAAATTAAATAAATAAAATAAAAATGTAATTGGCCACCTTTGAAGCCCTGAACCCCTTCAGTTAGGCCTGTAACTAAATGCTGAAAGTAGTTGTAACGCAACAAAAAGGGCAATGAAGTGTGCAATGCTATAACGTCTGCCATGATGCATCGGATGAGCTTATTTCTTCTGCTGAAAGGGAGCGTGTGTTCTCCATCAACACCCACTGGGATGCGGTGAAAGTCGCGGGCAGTTCGTGATCTGCTGTGTGTGTAGGGTGAGGACTCGACACTTCAGCAGAACACGGTCTCGGACACTTTAAACTGCTTCCACAACGCCGACATTTTTGCTGCATTTATAAAGCGCGCGCCTCTCACTCGCGTTACTATTTGATCGCGTCATCAAACACGTCATTGTTCAGAAAAATGTATTCGGTCTTTTTACTTATTCGGCCGAACACCAAAAGTGCTTTTTTTGGATCTTGTCTGTGCCAGTCTGGATCTGGTCTAGATCTGGTCTGGATCTGGTTTGTGCCGGTCTGGATCTGGTTTGTGTTGGTCTGGATCTGGTCTGTGCAGGTTTGGATCTGGTTTGTGCCGGTCTGGATCTGGTCTGTGCAGGTTTGGATCTGGTCTGGTTTGTACTCGTGTGATGAAGCCGTTGGTCTCTCGTGGTTTTGGAGGGAGATTCTCGGCTGAGTGACTCAATCCGCTGGTTGTTTCTGTCTGATTCGTGACAGATTTTTACGTGTTGAAAGTGATTCTTCATTGACCTTTTGACATTTAGAGTTTGTAGGAAATGGTTTTTCTGTTGTGTGTGTGTGTGTTTCCAAAACTTTGTGAGTGTGCCGGCTGAGTTTTGTGGCAGAGAACATGAAAGGCAGAACTGCAGCCGCTCCAGACACCGATGATCAGATCAGGTCCAGCAGACGGAGGCCTGGAGAACTGATGAAGTTCGAGCAGGTGTGTTGTGTTGAGTGGAGAGCTGTGTGTGATGATGCCGTCTGTGGGTCGACTCGGATCCTGTCAGAACCGGCTTGATTCATAGATCCTGGATCATAACACGATGTGGATCTGGATCTGGTGTCAGTGTGAACACTCGTGAGTGTTTGCTCTCTCTCTAGCACACCTTCATCAGGAGAGTTAGAAGTGAATTAGGAGTCAATTATCCTATTCAATAAACACATATATATATATATATATATATTAGGTTTAGGTTTAATCTCTTCTCATTATTGAGATGTGTGTGTGTGTGTGTGTGTGTGTGTGTGTTCCTGCTGATGTCTTTCACTCGTTCTGAGGCACTTCAGTTGTTTTTAAATGTGCTTTATGAAGAAACATTCATTGAAATTACAGCCGTCTTTAATGCACTGTGAACTAACATGAACAATTGTATTAACGAACATTAAAGTTAACGTCTCATGCTGTCAGACATATTGCTCAGCTCTAGATTATTCATATAACCTTAAAACATCACGAATGCTGAGCAGACTGCGGCACAACAGGCATAAACACACACCAGTTTGGGCTAAATTTAAATACTAATAAAACATATCAGAAGAAAAACATAGATTAGAAACAGAAAATAATAGATTTATTACAAAACTTCATCAAGCCAATAAACAATTAAAACTAAAAGTGTAATCAGATTAAACATAAGCCCGAGAGAAATATGTTTTAAAAGTGGATAAAGATCTAATAGAGAAAGGTTAATGATCAATAATATCTGTGTAGATGATGAGGGATGTTATCTGAGCGCGGGGTAATGATTGTATTACAACAGCTGATCAACGTGATCTGAAACCGTTCTAGGACTCCGAATCAGACGCAGACGGAGTAAACGGAGATTGGGCCCAGAACCGAGCCCTGGGGAACGCCACGGGTGCCGCTAACTCATGTTCGTTAGTTATAATGCGTTTACCAATAAGGCCTTCATTGTAGCGTGACCGAGATTTGACAAAGTGTTTTCTTAGCGTTCACATTAAGTTTGTGAAAACATTATTTCTGAATGTTCTCAGTTTAAGTTTTAAAACCTGTTTTCTTGGTTATATGAAGGTCACGGGGATTAGATCACTCTCCAAACGTTACTTTTGAACGTTCTGTAACAAGCAACACTTACAAAACAGACAAACATCTGACGTTGCATGTCCGCTGTATAAATAATACTGCTGTGCTTATGTTTTGAGAGCATTATTAAAGAGCAGGTTCAGGAAGAATGTTTGTTCATAAGTTTTCCAGATCGTTCTGTGGGTCCACAGTTTAACCCTCGAGAGTTCATCATCATCAGCGGCGGCGGCGGCGTTTTAAAACACTAAAGCAGACGCTAAAGTCATGTTTCTGCTGAATAGACTCTCACACACACACACACTGCAAAGGCGGTTTCCTGTGTCTTTATCTCTCTCCCACTCTCACCCGTTCTGCTTCTGTTTACCCTCCTCCTCCTCTTCCTCTCGTTCTCTCGTTCTCTCCCCTCCTCTCTCAATCCACAACTCTGATTTCATGCTTTTCTTCTGTTTCTGCAGCAGCCCCCGCCGCGCTCCTTCATCTGCACACACACACACACACTCTCCCACTCGCTGCGTCTCTTGTGTGTTTTCGAAGAACACGTCTGTATTTAGACTGGGGAAACTGGCCTGTTTTCTGTTTTTAGATTGTGGGATTTTTCCTCAAATCTCAGACCCCAGATTGTTTCCTCTGTGCGCCGCCGTCTTCTTCTCCTCTGCGGAGAACAGCTTCACGTCTTTGATTCTGTGCAAATGTCAAGTCTACTTTATTCTACAGCGCTTTATGCAATAGAAGAGACAGAATCAGGGATGCATACTTCATCAAACATGAGGCCGGCACAATATCAACAAGCTTTCAATCTGTATTATAGATGGATTATGTTTCACTCACTTATGTTTCGCAGTGACCTTGATCATGATCATGATGATAATTTTTCAGTATAAATATTTCCCATCAGAATTCAGGAAATCTTTGATATGCTTAAATGTCACATTTCATTGATGATGTGGAATTTACATAATGATAATAATAATAATAATAATGATAAAAATACAATAATGTACATGATCTTTAAAAAAAATAAGTGTTTTAGAGATATATATAAAAAAAATACTTTTTCTGCTGAACACAAAAAAGATACTTTGAGATCTTTTTGACATCACTGTTTTGTCCATATTTATTTATTTAACTTTTATATAATGAAATTTAACAGAATTTAATATAATGAACATATAATGAAAGTCAATTTGCAATGTTCTAAATTTCTTCTTTTGGTTTTTGTGCACATCGATGAAGTTTAAACGATCAGTGTTATTCGTGGATTATGTCGCACTGTATCCGTGACGAAGATGATGATGATGTTTCTGAGGGATTTTTGCTGCATTGATTTTTGTTCATGTGTTTTTATTGTGCGCATCAGCAAAGTTTGAACAATACATTTTAATGGTGTCTCAGTGACTTGCTTTCTTCAGTGAAACTTTAAAAGAACATGTGTCTGTTTTTGTCCATATAATGAAAGTCAATGGGGTCCAATATTGTTTGATTCTGAATATTCTTCTAAATACCTTCTTTTGCATTTTGTGCACATCAATGAAGCTTAAACAATCTGTTTTTGAGGTGGTTTATGTCACATTGTCTCCGTGATGATGATGATGATGATCATTTAGAGTCTCATTTTTGCTGCATTGAATTGATTAATTTGTTGAGCCGTTGTAAAGCTGTTGGAGTCATGATCCCGATGATGATGATGATGATATGATGAGTGTTGAATCTAATGCCATTGGTCTCGCAGGAAACGGACACACAGGAAGTGCATGAGGAGTGCAGTGTGTGTGTGTGTGTGTGTGTGTGTGTCTCATCCAGCCCTCAGTTCCACATTAATAATGAAGCGCCCTTCGTTCAAAAACTCCCCAATGCAGCGACTCAATGGCCTACTTTCAGTCACCGCTGTGTGTGTGTGTGTGTGTGTGTGTGTGTGTGTGAAGACATTTTCTTTCACATAAATCTTTCAGTGATTCGTTCTGAAAAGAAACATTTTTTCTGAGTGTGAAGAACATTGTAACATCCATTAAACCACTAAAAGTTGTTTCGATTATTCGTTTGTTACAGCGCTCACACACTCTCCGTCAGTGAAGTCATCCACCTGTGTGTGTGTGTGTGTGTGTGTGTGTGTGTGTGTGTGTGTGTGTGTGTGTGTGAAACTGCACCTGACTCTCTTTACACTCCGTTTGCAGCGAAACACACTTCTCTACATTACACACTTCATTAACTAACATAATCATAAATCACTGCCGTTCAAACGCAGCGCTCACGAACACTTACACACCAGAGGTCATGTGGGAAATACTTACTCATAGTTGAAATAGTTCATCACTTAGAAATAAAACTCAATGTTTTCAGAAATAAATAAGTTATTCCCCTTCACAATATCAACAGTCAGATTCTGCTGTAACATTATTATTCAGATCCGGCACTGACGTTCATCAGTCGAGTGTGTACTGTGTTCACTGTGTGTTTCTGCATACGTGTGTGTGATAAACTCCTGAACACGCAAAAGACATGAGAGAGCGAGAGTGTGTGTGTGTGTATTTATAGAAGAGTTAATATAGTTTTGAATGAAGTGTTTGCTTTTGCAAGATGTGTGATGTTTTGCTTGGTGTGTGTGTGTGTTGTGGTTTTGTGTGTAGAGTTTTGAGAAAATGAACCATAGTTTCAGAAATTGTGTGTAAGCAATTAAAAAAACTGTATTCTTGAAACAATCGATGGCGTTTTTATGTTTAACATAAACATCCTTATTTCTGATGGCAAACCTGCAGCGCTGTGGAGTTCATATACGCTTATTACAGAAACTGAAACCTTCTCTAAATGTCACAGTGAGAAAACTTTGAACTGAACAAACTCACATTTAGGAAATGCATCAAATATTTTAGAAGAAACAACATGCAATTTAAATATTTGAACAATGTTAAAACATATATTCTAGTCAGGCTTTAATAAAACACAATTTATTACAATATGAAGAGTTGAAATGAAAATGGTGATGCTGATAACATTTAAAGTTTAAATGATTTCATTTTAAATAAACACAACCCAATGATTCAGAAGAAGCTTGTCATGTTAATTCTATCAGAAATAATTCTACTAAGTGATTATTTTTATATTTTAGAGTAAACCAGTTAACAAAATACATTTCTTATTCAAAAACATTAGCTATCAAATTCTTGAATATGAAACTTTAATTTTACTTTACTTTTTACTTTAATTGAACTTTTTAATTTTCTCTTACGAAAATCGTTTGGTTTTGTTATTTATGTTTGCATGTAAATCTGATCAAAACACACATTTATTTTGTTGTTGAAACTAAGTAAAGTGTTCGTCATGACATTTACATGTGTGTGCGTGTGTGTGTGTGTGTGTGTGTGTGTGTGTGTGTTCATGACATTTACATGTGCTTTCATTCATTCAGTTGCAGATTTTAATCAAAGCAATTTACAAATGAGTAATAAAACAATTAATCTTAAAGAAATACACAATCAAGTGTGTGTGTGTGTGTGTGTGTGTGTGTGTGTGTCTGAATATGTAAAAGAATTTATCATAAATAGACAAAAATAATGATTTGATCAAACTCTATAATAGAAAACAATTCTTTTAGCGTTTGATTTGGTAACATTCAGTTTTACTAATATGAATCCTTCATGTTGTCCGTTAATGTGTGTGTGTGTGTGTGTGTGTGTGTGATTAAGAGGGCATCAGACTCTCAAAAACTGTAATTATATAAACCGCTAAAGACCTAAAAACACCGTAACCCTTCAAATGAAACCTGTTGCCGTTTGCGGTTGAAATGTTTTGTTGTGAGATTTTCCTTAGACGCTGTTGTTGTGTGTTGTGTGTGTGTGTGTGTGTGTGTTCCTGCTCGAATTGCAGATTTTCCCCTTCATAGCCTCTAGTTGTCATGTATGTTCTGATGGAAAACTGCTGCACACACACACACACACACACAAACACTGAGGAAACCATATTGTCGTATTGAGAGGGGAAGAACGGCGTGAGCTGTCAGAGCAGCAGTGGGACGTGAGAATCCGCTCTGACACAAACAGAAAACAGATATTTTATTTCCATACGTCTGTCTGTCTTCACAGAATCCAAATTACACACACCGTTCATGTGTGTGTGTGTGTGTGTGTGTGTGTTGTTGAATGCAGTATTGTTTTATTGTGATGTTGCGGCTCTGATGTCGACACTTCTCTCTGTCTCAGTTTAACACACTTTCCTTCTCTAAACGGGGCCAATTCCCCTTTAAATGATTGTAGAGTAACTCAATCCTGACACGCAGAACATGTGATGAACATGTGATGAAGAACATGTGATGAGAGCGATGAGCAGAAAGATGTGGGTGATTCTTGTTAGAATGAATGTGTCTTTACTGTATGCCGTTTGTCATTGGGCAAGAGGGTTAATTATAGCGCTGTGTGTGTGTGTGTGTGTGTCTGTGTGTGTGTGTTTTGTAAGAAAGCTGATTCACTCTGTTTTAAGAGTTTGAGCTGATGATTCGGGACAGTCGTCTGGATCTCGTTCCTTCAAACTCGCTTTGCAGTTACAATACAGTTTTCCTTTTTAATTTTAATATTTTTTTTTTACTTTTTGGACCAAAAGTTGGACATATCCAATTCAAATCATCATTTACTCTCCTTCATGTCATTCAAAACTGACCTCTTCTTTCTTCTGGTATTTTGAAAGACATTAGGAAACTGAACAATATTGGACCCCATTGACTTTCTCTGTAAGGACAAAAACACTTTTAAAATATCTTCATTTATGTTCCACAGAAGAAAGTTGAACGGTTTAAACGACATGAGGGAAAGATGATGTTGTTTTACTTTTTAAATATCTTTTTCAAGTTCTGTCAAAAAGTGCAAAGCAGAATTTACCTGATTTTAAATTAATAATAATAATGCATTTTATTTAATGGCGCTTTTCATAACACCTCACAAGCAATATACAGGTCACCGCATAAGACAAAACACACAACCAACAAGTCGCATATACAGATCAAGTGCAGTAAAGTCTCCGTAAAACGTGTTATAAAAAAGCCGGTATAAAAAGATACGTCTTAGACGCGTTTTAAAAGTCAACAAGCACTCGCTATTGCGAACGTCAAGAGACAGAGAGTCCCTTAGGCTCTATACTTGACTGGATATTATTAACACCCAAAACTTTAACCTGTGATGAAGGACAGATTGCAGTTTTGTCAATGTAGAATGAAAAACAATCAGATTTAGACACA
>NC_142780.1:36717700-36815200 GCF_988280905.1 Pimephales promelas
GCTGGTGTTCTGTTGAGTTTGACTTGATCAGGCAACACTTCTAATGTTTTCAATTTGCCATCATATGATCGTCTACACACACACACACACACACACACACACACACACACACACACACGACAGTACTGAGTAACTGTTATCACACAGAGATGTCGACGCGTCAGTCCGCTAGCGGCGCTCCATGAACACACACTCGTGACGGACGTCTGAGGTGTTCGAGTCTCATCCGTGATTATGGTCTGGATTCATTCGCTAATTGTTAGTAACTATAGTAACTATAACTCTTACTATTACATGTGCTCTCTCAATTCAATTCAAATTGCTTTATTGGCATGACTGTACATATTACAATATTGCCAAAGCTTGGAATACATAGTATAATAGTGAAGACAGTAATAATAACAAAGTATTATAACAACTTAAATTGAAATGTACAAATTAAATTAATTGCAAAAAAAATAACATTGTAACAGATTATAAATTCTATGAATCTATAATTTCTCTCTCTCTCTCTCTCTCTCTCTCTCTCTCTCTCTCTCTCTCTCTCTCTCGCTGGAAAGGGTTTTCTTCGCAGATTCAGATGTAAATCTCAAGTGGAAAATAGAAGTCAAGTTTCTCCCTGTTCTTCTGTGTCCTATAGTGTTTACCCCACCCACACAGCCCTACACACACACACACACACACACACACTCTTGCATGCAGATGCTCTCTCTCTCTCCGTCTCTCGCTCTGATCCGTTGATCTGCTCGCTGGATCGGGTGTGTGTCCTAAATTAGCGTGTTGTGTTTGGAGGAGACGTTTAAGGCCTCATTAAAATCTGCATCACATGAAGTAAAAAGCAAGAGGTGTAATTACCAACGACAGCCGTGCGGACGGAGGACGCCAGTCTCGCAGATATACTGGACCTGCTCAAAGAATTCTGGGCCAGTATGTTCTTGAGTCCTGCATCCCTAAAGACAATAGGGTGTTCTCACTAGGTCTACTACTGAGGGCTCCAACAAGACCACATTTATCTCTTTAAAATCCTGATTGCATGTAAACAGGCGATCACTGACGAGAGGAGAGGAGATCAGTGTGTGTGTGTGTGTGTGTGTGTGTGTGTGTGTGGACGCTGGACAATATGGTTTGCATATAAAGAAGCAGAACAATTTGAATACTTTATAAGTTATTATTATGGGTGTGACGAGACCCTCGTGTCACGATACGATATCATTGCGATACTCCAAGACATCTGGTAAAAGGGAACAAAAAAATGTCCTGCTGATTAAAATGCTAACTTTGATATTACATTGTGTGTTTAAATGAAAAGGTTTGGACTAACCCACGAACAATGGAGACAACCGAATAACTATATTCATGATTCTGAAGCGGAAAATGCAGGATTATTTTAGAAGAATATGCTTGCACACACTAGATATATTTAAAATAATGTCAGACACTTTTTACTGGTAACATCAGCAATTTGGGCATTACCACAATTTTCAGGACCCACAAATATTCCCCCATTGCATTATTAAACATTATATTCAACATTATATTGTAGTACTGACACTAAAACTTGACTGTCCACGATGCATACTGTTGCATTTTTGTATTGCGATATATTGTTAAACCCCTAGTTATTGTACATTATGTAGTGTCCCTTGGTCTTTGTATGTTGTGTTGTAAATGAGAAGAATGCCAAAGAAAGAGTGTAAAAATGTGTGTGTGTGTGTGTGGGCGCAGTGTTTCTGGCAGACGTTTGATCTGAGCCGGATCGGGGATGGTGAACTAGTCATCCAGCAACACACCCGTCGATTAGACACACACTCTCTCTAGTATTATATATGTTCAGTATTCAGTGATACCTGTTTGGTCAGGTGTGTTCTGTGTGTCCAAACGAGGGTGGACGAGCTTCTGTTTGGTGCTGCTCAACACACTCCACATTTATAACATGTTCGTATGTTCAGATTAAACAACACTTAATTATTGTTATAGCAATTGTTCTTGTATTCATAAATCAGGACCTTTTCGCAGTTATTAACATTTATGCACATTTATAACTCTGTAGTTTTAAATTTCCTCAGCATTATAATGCAGAAAACTGTGCAACAGTGCAACTTTGACGTGCTTCTTTCTTCTGATCGGCTTTTGTTAATTGCAGCGGTGTTTCATTGATGGCATTGTGTCTCGAGTCTGTGTTTGACTTCCTGTTTGAGATCTTGTGATGAAGATCGCATGACCGAAACGTTTCCAGTGCGTTCTGCGAGCGATAGCTGTGTGTGTGTGTGTGTGTGTGTGTGTG
The DNA here is from genome assembly GCF_988280905.1 of Pimephales promelas. Classification (NCBI taxonomy): domain Eukaryota; kingdom Metazoa; phylum Chordata; class Actinopteri; order Cypriniformes; family Leuciscidae; genus Pimephales; species Pimephales promelas. The sequence continues at coordinate 36,719,985 of NC_142780.1, forward strand.
TGTGTGTGGGATTCTGCCGTTTTAGACGTCTGTCTTCTGATCGCCGTGATCAAACTCTCAATAACAGTTTTCTCTTCTGATGGAGACTCGTTCATGGATGTGTTTTCCTCTGCCGATGGGAAGAAACCGTATTTGTTGTAGTTTCCGTTCACCACCGTAGAACTATGAGTTCTGCTTCTCAGAAACCTGGAAACCATGTGTTTTTAAGGTTAACTTCGAGATATCATCAGACTTCAGATGACGGGAACCCTGAGTTTATATGCACCAATGCTCAATTATCATTTGATAACAAATTCATTACTTCGATGAGCTCATAGTTTCGGCCTTAAATTATTACATTGTTTAAATTGGTACATTTTTAGCGAGCTGCGATTCTGTATGTAAACTGTAATGTGGACTTTCTGTAAAGCTGCTTTCAAATGTGTGTGTTGTGGAATTGTGGATTTAATTGAATACTCCCCCTCTTGATTGATCACATTAAGAATTGCATATTGTTTTACAAGTTTGTTTAAATATGCAAATGAGGCACATTAATTAAATATGAAGAGTTCAGATGCAAAAGCCTCTAAGTGCCATTTGAAATTTTCTTCTAAAACGATCATTTTTATCAAGCCTGTATATTTAAGTTCAGTAAGTTCACTTGAATGGCAATGAAGATTACCTATTAATTGTCATTTAAGTGAAATTACTGAACTTAAATATACAAGCTTGATAAAAATGGTCATTATAGAAGAAAATTTCAAATGGCGTTTAGAGGCTTTTGCATCTGAACTCTTCATATATATAATTGAATATTGTCAGATTAAAGGGAATTTTGGATTTCTGTATTTATAACTCAAAAAATTCAGAAAATATTCAACAGACAGAAAATAAATACACTTTCACATTTTTTTATATTTCATTATACTTGATTTTTTTCAAGTATAATGTTTTATTAATCATGCGAATGAAATTTGAACAAATAATATTCAGAATATAGATACGAGTAAAGCTGTAAGTCTGGTGTGTGTAAAACTGCTGAAGATTTTTGACTCAAACTCCTCGCCTTTAAAGATCTACAGAAGCAAATGCATGCATGCACACACTTTAACACACACACACACACGCATGCACACATTCCCAAACACATTCATGCACACACATGCATGCAAACACACGCACACACACATACAAACATCTGCATGCACGCACACACACACACACACACACAAGCATGTACGCACAAATAGGTAAAATGCAATAAAATAAAAATTTAAATTTGTGCTCTTTATGTTTTCTTTCCACTAGTCAGAAAAAAGCAGATTATGAAAAGCTCAAATCTCCAGATTGGCCAGTGCATGAACACGGCTCACGTGTGTCTCCTGTGTGCCTGCAGGTGGCGATGTCTCCAGGAGAGGACGGTCTAATCGGGATCCCCTTCCCGGAGCACAGCAATGAGCTGCTGTCCCGACTCAACGCGCAGCGGCGGAACGGGCTCCTCTGCGACCTCACGCTGACCTCCCGCGGCACACGTCACCCCACGCACCGCTCCGTCATGGCGGCCGTCAGCCTGTACTTCCGCCGTCTGTTCGGCGCGGAGGAGGGCGAGGAGGGGGGCGTGGGCGACGGGTGCAGCGTGTGCCAGCTGGACTGTGTGTCGCCCGACGCGCTCGCCGCGCTGCTGGAGTTCGCCTACACCGCCACGCTAACCATCCGCAGCTCGGGCATGCGGGACGTCCTGAAGGGGGCGCAGCTGCTGGGCATCCAGTGCGTGGCGGACGCGTGCCGGGACATTCTGGGCGAGGCGGGCGATGATCTGGCGAATCCCGTGAAGGAGGTGGAGCGCTTGCCGTCGCGTCGCAAGCAGGACCGGTGCTCCGTAGCCAGAGCCGTGTCTCCCGCTAGACCTGTTAGCTTCATAGCGCAAAGGTTCCTGATGAACGGAGGCACGCATGAGTCCTACAGGCCCGAAGACACGCCCTCTGAGGAGGAGGAGCCTGGAGCGCCGGAGCGGGCCACACCTCATCACAGCCAATCACAGCAGGGGGACGGGGGAGGGGGCGGAGCCACGGTCGGGAGCGTTCGTAAGAGAAAGTCTCAGACGCCACAGCAGTGTCCCGTCTGCCAGAAGATCATCCACGGGGCCGGGAAGCTGCCGCGGCACATGAGGACACACACGGGCGAGAAGCCGTTCCAGTGCTCGGCCTGCGGCGTGCGCTTCACACGGTACCACACACACACACACACACACCTTTAGCGCGATTAGCGCGATGACTAGCAATTTCTGAGTATCTTTGTGTTTGACTTCAGAGTTAATAATTTATTCACCCCACATCCACAAATGAGGTTTTTGAGGAAAGCATTCTAGGATGTTTCTCCATATAGTGTCTTCAATGGGGTCCAACGGGTCGGATGTGAGTTTCAGTGCAGCTTCAAAGTCTCGCCGAAGAATAAGAGTCTGATCTACACAAACCGGCGACATTTTATGACAAAAATAAACGTTAATATAGTTTTAACCACAAATGCTGTGAGCTGTGACGCGCCACACATGAAAGGTCAAGCGTGACGTAGGCGGAAGAACCGGCCCAGTGCCCTTCCCTACATTTCTGAACACGCTTGACCTTTCACCCATTAGTGGATAAAGTATATAAATGTGTGTTTTGTTGTAAATGTCGCCGGTTTGTGTAGATCAGACTCTTATTCCTCGGCTGGATCGTGTCGAGACTTTGAAGCTGCACTGAAACTCACATCTGACCTTCGACCCGTTGGACCCCATTGAAGACACTATACGGAGAAACCCTGGAGCGTTTTCATTTCTCATTTCATGACGTGAGTAAATTCCCAGGAAATGTGAATTCTGAATTCCTCCTTTATTCTGGAATGTTTCCCATCTTAGGAATGACAAGCTGAAGATCCACATGCGTAAGCACACGGGTGAGCGCCCGTATCCGTGCCCCAGTTGTCCCGCGCGGTTCCTGCACTCCTACGACCTGAAGAACCACCTCTCGCTTCACAGCGGCGACCGGCCCTTCGAGTGCCCGCTGTGCCACAAGGCGTTCGCCCGCGAGGACCATCTTCAGCGGCACCGGAAGGGCCACAGTTGCCTGGAGCTCCGCACCCGCCGGCCCCGGCGCGGCCCCGGCCCGGATCCGGGAGCGTCTCCTCCCACAGAACCCTTCGGCCTCCATCAGCAGCTGGCCGTCGCAGGGCTCCTCGAGGGCCACGGCGGGCCCGTCCCGGGGGTCCCACTGATGCCCGGCGCCCGGATGCCCTTCCCGGAGCTGCTGTGGCGAGCCGTCGCCGGGCCACTGGGGAAATCCCTGGAGAAACCCGAAGGCGGCTCGTCTCCGCACGGCAGCGGCTCCGTCACACACAGAACGTGGGAGGAGGAGGAGGAGGAGGAGGAGCGGGAAGATGCTGGCGAAGAGGAAGAGTGACGTGTGTGTGTGTGTGTGTGTGTTCCATCATATATCTGTGGTGTAGTCGCATCATCTTCTGTTTCTGGTGCTGGTTGAGCTCATGAAGAATCACGCAGGGTCTTTGTTTCTGCGGTACGTAGTTTTTGTATGAATCCAAAATCTCGTCTCGTTAATGTTCACGCTATGCAAGATTTCATCACCATGGAGTGATTGAACAAACCTGATTAAAAAAAAAAACTAACTTGAGTTAAGAATGAAAATGAAGCAGCTGGAGGCGGAGAGGGGGCGTGGCCTTGCTCTGAACGGGACGTGTATATCGCCACCTACTGGCGCTCAGGACCTCATGACGGGGAATATACTGTAGCTGCTCTTAAATTTAGCCTTTTCCAAATAAAAAGAGTTTGGAATTTATTTTTTCTTTAAATGATAGAATTTCCTTTCATACCAAAGAATAACGGTTAGTAGCTGAGATTAATAATATGTCAATGAATTTTTCAGATATTTGTAGCCTTTAAATGTGTTTTTTTTTTTGTTCTGTCTGTCGTCTTTGAGAGAAAGACTTAAAAAGGACCAGGTCTCAGTTCTCGCACGTTTAAAGGGCTTTCAGGACTTAATCAGACGCCTTTGTTTGATTTTCGTTTACGGCGGTTTTTGCTTGTTTGGGAGGATGAGCTTGATTTCATCCTGAATTTATTTTAGAGGACTGATCTGGTTTTCCTGCCCTCTCATTTTTTTTAAAGAAGGTGACGTGGCAGGGTGGAAAATTCTTTTGTATACTATTCTATTTATTTATTTGTCGGTTTGATATTTATTGTGACTTTCCTGGTTGAGGCTCTTGGGTTATTCTGCATCTTCTCTTCCTTAGAAGAATCCAATCTTCCTTCTCTTTGCTTCCTTCAAGAGCGACTCCTTGAGTCTTTGAGTCTATGAGTTTAGTCGGAGCAACTCCTTGAGTATCTGGTCTTTGAATTCTGTCGGACTGACTCCTTGAGTCTTTGAGTTCAGTCTTAGTAAGTCCTTGAGTCTTTGAGTTCAGTCTTAGCAAGTCTTTGAGTTCAGTCTTAGCGACTCCTTTGAGTTTTTAAGTTCAGTCTTAGCGACTCCTTTGAGTTCAGTCTGAGCGACTCCTTTGAGTTCAGTCTGAGCGACTCCTTTAAGTTTTTGAGTTCAGTCTTAGCGACTCCTTTGAGTTTTTGAGTTCAGTCTTAGCGACTCCTTTGAGTTTTTGAGTTCAGTCTGAGCGACTCCTTGAGGATCGGTTCTGCCTTTCTCCTGGTAATGGCCTCAGGGAGACGGGTGAAGCCTGGTCAGATGTACCGTGTGCAAACGCACATATAAACGCTCAGGTGCTGTAGAGATTCAAACGTCCTCTCTTTGCAAGTTTTGCACATTGAATGTCTGATTAAAAGTACAATGGCCTCCGATGACCAGCATAGAAACAGACAGAATGAAACATGGAGGAGCCTTGCCTTTCTTAAAGCAAATACATATCGGAGATATTTTTGAGATGATTTGCATTATATGAGTCATTAATGACATCAACTATAGCTTTAGCCGCTTTCTTTTCGCTCTTCGACCTTGTACATCAAATTGATTTACAGTCTCTATAAGACGCACGCCGAGCCTCATGGGAAGCGTGTCGGGATGCATTCTGGGATTTTCGTCTGTTTGTTACTGTACTGCTGACAGTAGGGAAACTCCCCAAAGAGGTTTATTTGCACTAAAACGGAATCTTTGTGTTGTGAATTATTATCTTGTTCCACTTATGATGATTGTAAATCCTTAATTTCTTCAACCAAAAAAAAAAAAAACTCTTTGCATCATATTAAGTATATTTGCTGATTTTTTTTTTTATGTAAAAAGGTCAAGCTGCCTTAGTTTATTTTTTATTTTATTTTTTGCAACTATTCTCAGGAAATCTTGAGCCATGCACTAAAGTGGTTATGCAAATGGTTAATATTAATTTATTGTATATATTTGTGCTTGGAAATATGAACGCCCTGTTATTAAGTAAAGTCTCTCCAAAGATGTTGTTGTTTATTGATTGATGTAATTGAATCTGAGTTGTTTGTATGTTGTGTGATGATTCGGGTGACGGGACGGGCTCCTGCTCAAAGCCTTCAATCAGGGATCTGTGTTCTGCTCAGAGTCAAATCTCATTCTCATGTTGTACAAATGAAGAGCAAATAAACAAAGATTTACGTTGAAATAGACTCTGCTGCCTCCTGCTGGTTTCATCCTACACTAGTTCAGTGTTTTTATCTCGTGTTAAATGTGTTCTTTTTTTTTTTTTTTAATTAAAAGTAAAGAGCATTACAATCAAAGTAGCAAAAAATAAAATAAATAATAAAAAGTATCGAAAAATAATCAACAGTACAGTTAAAGTAATAAAGAAAAAAAAAGAGAGAAAAAAAATAACCACAGTGAGGCGTGACGTCATGGTGTTCTAATTAATATTCATGAGTGCTGCTCGAGTTCTGGCATAGACATATACACTGTATATGTAGACATATAATGTGTATATGTCTATGGAGTTCTGGCGCAGGAATATACATTTTGATTCTTTAAACATGCTCTTTTAAAACTAAATAAATTACATTTGTGCGGTTTTTTCTCTGTTATAAAAATACATTTTATAGATATTTCTGCAAAGTTTAAAAATAAAAAATATGTATTTTTTAATGATTTTTTTTAATGATTTAATTTTGCCTTATGATGGTAATGACACGAAATCTGAGGACAGCTGTATTTGTGCTGAAAATGTCTTTCACAAAAAAGGAAAATTGATTGAAAACTGGCCTTTGTTGGAATCTAAATCAAATCATTAACATGTGGGTTTGGTTTTAGAAGTAAAATACCGTAGAATACCATTACTCGATATACAGCCTATTCTTCTGTCTGTAGTTTAGTATGTAGGCTAGTCGGGGTTTCCCCATTACTTTTGTTTTTGTTAAATATTAATCTAAAGTGGAAGTTTCTTGACAGAAAGGTGAATAGTTAAAAAGTTTCATATAAACCGCAATAATAACCGTCACACACTCATATTATGGATGAAATCATGTTTTGTAAAACGATTATTGTTACAATCAAAACTGTAATGCAATCATTTAAAAACAAGCCTATAATTATTTCCCCGTGATTTTAGTTCCACCTGCTGGTGACAGAAAACGAGACAATATTGTTTCTTATATATATTTTTCTTTCATTAACAAATTAGTAAAAAAAAAAGTATTCTTTTGACTCTGTAATTTATGTATTAAGAATAAAAGTGTAAATAAAATAAAGAAACATTTCTGAAGGTAGTTTGCCCGATGGGTTCTGCGCATGCGCGGTGCTAGCGGAAGTGACGCAGACGACAGTGTTTCCGTTGATGGTTTGTGTCTGTCCGAGCGTCTGATCGTTTCTGATCGGTTCGATTTATCGTGATCAGAAGCATAAACTCAACGTAACAGATGTCATTCGGTGTCCCGCACAGCGCCGGGTAAGTGTGTGTGTGTGTGTGTGTGTGTTAAAGAGTTCGACGGTTCTGCTAATGGTGGGTGTTACGTAACAACAAACCAACAGAAGCCCAGACACATATGAAATATTATTAATCTCAGATATCAGATCTTCATATGATCCTGCTTCTGTTCCGTGTTTATCCGTTCCACGGTGAGCCCGCGATGTTTGGACCCAGAGTACAGTGTAAAGTGTGTGATAATACACACTCATTGCCACATAGTTCAGTGTTTAAACTGATAATACTGATATTAACACATTCAATAAATCTATGCGTGAAAGTACGCCGTTCATCTTCATCCAGTCAGTGAAGTCATGCAAGATCATTGGTCAATGTGTGTGTGTGTGTGTGTGTGTGTGTGTGTGTGTGTGTGTGTGTGTGTGTGTGTGTGAGAGAGAGAGAGAGAGAGAGAGAGAGAGATCTGTGTGTGTGGGACAGGGCTCTCCACTTACTGTGAATGAGGGATAACACAATCTATAGTGTGTTATTTGTTTGTTATACTCAACAATATTTATTATAATTATAACATGGTTATGTTTTACATTGAGCCTGGGTTCTCCCAAGGGTTTTTTCCTCCATCGGGTCATCTGATGGAGTTTTTCGATTCCTCTTTTGCTCAGTTGGGGATATTCAAATTAAATGACCCATCATAACACTGATCAGCTCTGCCAAACTTGGATATATTTTTTCCACTATGGAAAATTAATGATTACTAAAATTAATGACTGGAAATTTCCATTTATATGTGAAATAATAAAATATCTGGATATCATGGTTCAGTCTTACAAGCCTTTTTTATTCAACAACCATTCCTGATAACTGGTATTGAAATATGTACATTTATCATTTTCCTTCATGAGCTGTCGAGAGTCGTGTTTCACAGAGTGTGTGTGTGTGTGTGTGTGTGTGTCTGGAAATGGACAGTCAGCACTGGGTTTAAAGGGATAGTTCACTTTGAAATTAATGTTTGATATGTTTTATCTTCCCTCAAGGGCATCCAAGATGTCGGTGTCTTTGTTTCCACAGTATTTTCAATTTTGACATTTTTCAGTCAAACCGTTGTTGTCTATCAGTCATACACTGGAGGCTAAGGGGGTCCACCAAAGAGAAGTCCAAATTAAACATGATTTAATGACTCGTAAATGTAAGCACACATTGATGGCCTAAAGGCCAATTTATACTTCTGCGTCGAGGGTACGCCGTAATGTACGGCGTTGGCTACGCACGTAGGCGACGCCGTTGTGAGCATTTATACTTCTGCGTTCAGGTCTTGGTTGCACTGCAGTACTGCTCCGAAACGCTAGTTGGCGGCGGAGAGTTTTAATGTTCCACTGTGTTTAGATTCCTCGCGGCTAGGTTACTACAAGCAATAGCGATTGAAAGAGAGTGGATCATGTTGGAGTTGGAGCTTATTGAGGTGGAAAAACAGTTCACTTTAGTGAAATTACTAAAACTGAAAGGCAGAAATGAGAGAAGACGTCGGAGGAGATGGTACGTGTGGAAATCATAGACAGTGATGGAAATGCGTGAGAAGGTATGTGCGGAAATGCGTAGGAGGAAATGCGATGCTACCAAGCCGACCAATCACTGATCTTGCGGTCCGCGTCGTCGCGACGTGTAGTTACATTTTTGAGGAGGTGCACGTCAGGCGACGGCGAAGGGTACGCGCATTGGGACGCGTCTGTGCGTATGCTACGCCGTACCTACTGCGCGCACCCTACGCAGAAGTATAAATTGGCCTTAAGACACGAAACGAGCGGTTTGTGTGAGAAAACCAACAGTATTGATATCGTTTTTAAACGATATAAGGTAAAACCCTGATGTGTGTAATATTTGAATATTCTGCCGTGCCACTGGGCCGGGCCGGGACAGCGCTGGCTGATCTGGGTTTAGTTGATCATTTGTTCTTCTACAGCATCATCCCGGTGTAGCGGACCCTGGGACGCCGTTACAGCCGCGCTTGGCTCTTCACGACCGTTTATAATAGAGATAGATTAGCTTTAGTTTCCTACGCTTTTGTAGGTGGTGTTGATGATGGTGGTGAGGATGTTGATGATGTGTTTGTGTTTATCAGGCGGCGCAGTAAGTGGGACCAGGCCAGCCCGGGTTCCTCGGGTTCCTCTGATGGAGGTTCTGCTCCCACCGGAGCTCTGGACGCCGCGGCCGCTGTCGCCGCTAAGATCAACGCTATGCTCGTGGCTAAAGGGAAACTCAAGCCGTCTCAGATCAACAGCGCCGCTCCGGCTGATAAAGTCAGTCCTGCTGATCTCACACCAGGGCCATTACACACTTCACAACTTCCCTCTGTCAGCTGATGTGCAGAATCAGGCTCACATTACATTAGTTTAACATTTGAGATGTATGATATATAGGCCGATATAGGCTCATTTGTGATGGTATCGGCCTGATACTTGAATTAGACTGATATATGGACATACTGTATTATTTCCTTCACATGCGCACTGAACACGATGACTCTGAATTGCTCGGAATATGATTGGAATCACTTTAAAAAGGAAAAATATAGTTTATGGATGCACCGATATGAATATTTTGGGCGATACCGATTACTGATAATTCTTTATATTCAAAAGCCTTTATATTTTGAGAGCCTGATTTCAAAAGCAAAAGTCTCACCGTTAAAATCCACGTCTCAAACACACAATTACAATGTTCTCATTATCGTTTGACGGACCTGTGCTGCTCTTCAGCCGTCTGTTCACAATCAGTTCTACAATCAAATCTCACTCCATGTTTTATTTACTCACCAAAACTCATTTGTTTTTGGTTCTTGAGCGGGAATTCTGTATCCTGTGCACATCCAGTGCGATACCACTGTATATAGTCTTCATTCATATTTTAATTAAGCTGTTATTTTTATATTGTTAGCTGTCATTGAAGTTCTAGAACCTTTTTCGTGTGCATTTGACATTTTGGTTTTTCATTTATTTATATCTTATTTTATTTCAGCTTCATTTCACTTTAAGTAAAATATGTTTAAAGTCCCCCTGTGGTGTAAATCCAGCGTTTAATGTTGTTTATGCGGTGTGTTTAATCCGCTTCAACACAATCGCTGGTGTTTCTGACGTCACAAATTACCTTGTAACCAATCAGATCAACGTGTGATCGGCAACCAGTGGATCTCTGAGTGAGTGGAGGCGGGGCTCATTTGCATATTCATAGAACCGCGCATACTAAATGAGGCAAGGGTGTCGAGTTACATTAAAGATATTTTACGGATGAAGAAGTTTCTTCATTTTGGATGACAGATGAGTTTCAGTGATGAATTGATCGACTACAGCGGGACTTTAAATGTTTTAGAGAGTTAAAAATAGAGTCTTTAATTTAATGACGGAGCTGAAGGTCTGTTTACTCAAGTTTAATGTTACGGGAAACACTATAAGATGAAGCGCGGGTATCATACGCTCGCAGCACACACTCATGATCCGCTGCAGGTTTCAGGTGCGGCGGCGAGTAAACTGAAGGACGATCTGGTGGTGGCAGAAGTGGAGATCAACGACGTCCCGCTGACCTGCCGAAACCTGCTGACCCGCGGACAGACTCAAGACGAGGTGTGTGTGTGTGTGTGTGTGTGTGTGTGTGTGTGTCCGTCCTCCGCTCACTGCTGGTGTTCTCCACAGATCAGCAGAGTGAGTGGCGCTGCTGTGTCCACCAGGGGGCGCTACATGTCCTCAGAGGAGAAGAGCAAAGCCCTGCCCAGGTGAGACGCTTCACACTGCGATTGGATTGCAATAAATACTCAGTAATTACTGTAAATACTAATGTGTGTGTGTGTGCTGATGTTTCCACAGTGACCGTCCGCTGTATCTGCATGTGCAGGGCCAGACCCGAGACCTAGTGGACAGTGAGTGACCGCACTGATGGAGGATCTTCCCCACGTGTGTGTGTGTGTGTGTTTAACATCATTCTCTCTGTGTGTGTGTGTGTGTGTGTAGAGGCCGTTAACAGGATTAAGGAGATCATCACTAACGGTGTGGTGAAGGCCGCCACCAACTCGACCTACAGCGGAGCGACGGTCACTGTGTACCAGCAGCCCGGATCCACCACTTTACCCACAATCCCCTCTGCTGCACACAAACCACACTATACAGGCGGCGTGAGTACACAGCGTTCAGTACTTCAGCGTTCATACAATGGTGATCAAGAGTGAGCTTTTGCTGATTATTATTTGATGTAATTGACACGAGTGTGTGAGAACAGGATATTAATAAAACATCCCATTCCTGGACCCTCCAGAACTACGAGGAACGTCTTCGCTAGTCTTAGTGTCTTCCTCATTCAACACACAGGATTGAGACTAACCGTGTGTGTGTGTGTGTGTGTGTGTGCGCAGATGCACTATGTGCAGGATAAGGTGTTCGTGGGGCTGGACCAGGCGCTGCACGGCTTCAGTGTGAAGGAGTGTGTGGAGGGTCCGGGCTGCTCGTATCTTCAGCACATTCAGGCAGAGACGGGAGCCAAAGTGTTCCTGCGGGGGAAAGGGTCCGGGTGTCTGGAGCCGGCGTCAGGGCGGGAGGCGTTCGAGCCCATGTACATATACATCAGGTGTGTGTACGGATCACACACACTCACAGTCAGTGTTCAGGCAGTTGAAGCACACCCCTGTTCATGAGTTTCTCTGTTCCTCCAGTCACCCAAAACCAGAAGGACTCGCTGCTGCAAAAACCCTCTGTGAAAACCTCCTGCAGACCGTAAGACTCTCTCTCTCTCTCTCTCTCTCTCTCTCTCTCTCTCTCTCTCTCTCTCTCTCTCCCTCTGTCTCTGTCTCTGTCTCTGTCTGTCTAATATTATTTTTATACTATTATAGTTTAAAAATGTATCATTTAATATTTATATTTTATATTATTTCAGCTTCAATTCAATGAATTAAAACTGAGTTTAATAGTCTTTCTTGTTTAACTGTAATAACTGTGTGTGTGTGTGTGTTTGTGTGTCTGGCAGGTTCATGCTGAGTATTCTAGATTCCTGAATCAGATGAGCAGTGTGATGCCCACACAGGGTAAACACACACACACACACACACACACTCATCAGGCTGATCTCATGAAATGGTGTGTGTATACCACTCCAGTTCGTATTTCCATTTTTGCCGTGCTATCAACACGCATAATCGCTCTCAGCGTGTTTCTGAACACCGTTAACCGAACGTTACACTACTGTATACGACAATTCACCATGACGTCACAACAATAACAGACGTTCTTCCGGGTGGCAAAAGCCGAAGCGTCCCTATGGCAACACTAGTAAATTGCATGGAGGGAGACACACCGCCGGCAGAAGCCTAATCTACATTTCAACAGTTGATTCAAGAACAGACGTGGTGCAAATTCAGACATAGTTAACATGATCATTTAAAGCTTAGATTCTTTGATCTAGAGACGTGCACTCCCAACGCACCAGACCGCGGCGCGACTCTAGATCTGATGGCCGAGTGCGAGCAGTAATGCATTCACTCTGTGTGTGCGGATTGCAGGAGAATAAATCGATTCGCGGGACTCCCGCAAACTAGAAGTATCTATGAATAAAACAAATAAAAACTAATACATTTGTATTCATCTGTTGCAGAAAAGCAACAAGAACAACTAGAACAAAATAGAAATGACTTACATGGCAGAGTTTCATTTTATAACGTGACTGCAGCGATGAGCGATGTAGCCAATCACAGACATATGTGTTGATTTATTGAACGCATTGGCCAATCAGAAGCATTTACGATGAAGAAGCATTTACTCACCGCTCAAAAGAAAGTAACATAGAAAGTAATAGAAATAACTAAGTTAGTTGAGAACGTCAGTTATATAACGAGCCACTTATTAAAATGGTTGGGTTTAAATCGGGCTCAGGCTCATATGATTAAAAGACAACATGCACTTTTGACGACGTCCACTCGCTTTAACCTCCTCACCCACAGGTTCTGCTGGATAGATTTACTTTTTTCTGAAGGAAATCGATAAAAAAAACCTACACCTTTTGTTGTATATCTGGTGGCACAACCCCAAACACAACATATTTTCGCCACAGATTCAACTTTGATCAACAACAATGATTTTAACGGTGTAACTGTTCAGTTTCCGGCTGGATCTCTTCAGTTAGTCAATGGAAGCCGCTCGCGTTCTGCCACCCGGAAGTATCGTGGTGCCTATTGTTTACAAACATTCTGAAATGCCCTATAAATATACGAGCGACCCCAACCTGACCCTAACCCGACCCCTCACTGGGGTTAATGTGAGTTATGAGTCTTCCTCACCATTAGAGGGAAAACGTGTCTCGCTCCACAGATGTAGATCTACATTTTGCTTCGTTTCGCAGACTTGACTTGGAAGTGGCGTGTGTGTGTACACAAGTCATGATCTCATGTTGCACTCTCTCATACACAGGGTAAACACACACACACACACACACACACACATAGTAAACACACTCACACTCCACACTCACTCACACAGCTTGTATGTTCTTATCTGCTGAGTCTGATCAGTGTGTGTGTGTGTGTGTGTGTGTGTGAGCAGGTTTTCTCCAGCCTCCTGCTATGAACGGGATGCCTCCTCAGTCTCAGTATTATCCTCATCCTCCCGCCGGATTCCAGCCGTATCCGGTTCCCGTTCCTCCGCAGCCCGTCGCTCCTCCGTATCCGGTGTCTCCCGCGGCCCCGGGGCCCGCCCCCCCCGCGCAGTATCCGCTCGCGCCCGCTAGCGTCCCGGCACAGGTAACCCGCGCTCACCCGTGTGTGTGTGTGTGCACTGCTCGTCTGATTCAGGAATCTAGAATACTCAGCATGAACCTATCAGACGACACACACACACACACACACACACACACAGTGTTATTACAGTAAAGGGGTGAAACTAACGCTGTGTGTGTGTGTGTGTGTGTCACATCTCTCTCTCTCCAGACTCTTCCTCCCGCTCAGTTCCCGCCCCCTGCCATGGCTCCACCCTCACTCTCAGCTCCTCCCAGACCCGTGGCTCCGCCCAGACCTGTGGCTCCGCCCCTCCCGCCACAGAAGCGCCGCTTCACCGAGGAGGTGCCGGACGAGTCGGAGCAAGGCCTTCTGGGATACCAGGTGAGCTGTCGGCCCACGCCGGACCCTGCTCTCGTCACCGTTCGGCTTTCTCCCGTTTCTGTAGGTGTGTGTGACGCCGGCTTGCTGTCGCCACGGTGATGGACAGTTTGTGGGCGGGGCCTGCGGGTCTGCAGGATCTGCATGTCTAGTGAAGGACAGCTGATAAGAGCAAACTCTAGTGAGCCGCAGATCTACACCAGCCCCAGTCAGGTCACTTAGGGTCATCAGATACTCTTAGAGTTTTAATTCAAATCTGAAAAAATAGTGTTTTTATTTGTACTTTAGTTTGGCATTTTCATTATTATTGTTTTAAACACATGGCCCTTGTTATATACCTGTGGTGATTAGCATACAGTGGCTCACTGGGGTACTGCTCACTGACTGTGTGTGTGTGTGTGTGTGTGTGTGTGTGTGTGTGTGTGTGTGTGTGTGTGTGTGTGTGTGTGTGTGTGTGTGTGTGAGAGAGATGATCAGTCACTGATGTGTGTGTGTGTGTGTGTGTGTGTGTGAGATGATCAGTCACTGATGTGTGTGTGTGTGTGTGTGTGAGAGAGATGATCAGTCACTGATGTGTGTGTGTGTGTGAGAGAGAGAGAGATGATCAGTCACTGATGTGTGTGTGTGTGTGTGTGTGTGTGTGTGTGTGTGTGTGTGTGTGTGTGTAAAGGAGGGTGTGTGTTAATGCTGTTGTGTTTTTCTGCTCATAGCATGGACCCATTCATATGACTAATTTAGGTGCAGGCATGTCTGTGGGCAGCTCAGAGCCGTCAGGACCCCCGTCTGCTGCTTCCTCAGGGCCTGTGAGAGAGAGAGACAGGTCAGACACACACACATCACGTGATGTGATAAATTCACTTGTATGTAATGATTTTATAAACATTTTCATAATCTTCTGTATTGAAAGTGAATGTGATTGTGTTGATTGTGTGTGTGTGTGTTGCGCAGCAGCAGAACGATCATGCCGTGTGTGTCAGCGCCGCTCAACGGACTGAGATCTCAGAAAGCGGACGAAAAGACGGCGCCGCCGAGCCTTCTGGGTAAGACATGCCTCACACACACACACACTCCTGCTGATGTCTGTCATCACACACACACACACACACACAGATGAGCTGCAGCAGCGGGACTGTATCATTAGCACAGGTAAAGCTGAAGTGTGGCGTTTCACAGGAAATGACACGCTTCAGCTTGAGGGCCGTGATTGGTCAGTTGAGTTGAGGCTCCTCCCCTGCCGTGCCGTGTGACTCCGCACTAACAGGCGTCTCTCTTGTGTTCTGTGTTCTCTCTCTTTCTCTGTGTTTTTTCTCTCTCTCTTTCATGTCCCTGCGGGGGGATGCTGGATGGGCGGGGCCTCGTTCCCTTCCGCCTCCTGATTGGACGCTTCCAATGACATGCGGTTATTTAACTTCCTGTTTCCTTGATTGCTGGTATGGTGTTGTTTGTGTGCTTGTCTCTGGTTTCTGGTGTCATCAGAGCCGCAGGTGAAGCGGGCCCGGGCCGGGCTGGTGGCGTACGCCGGAGATTCCTCGGATGAAGAGGACGATCACGGAGCCTCCAAAGGATATACGTACCTCTCGCCTTCTCCTCACCGGCCCAAAACACACACACACACACACACGCCGCAGCCCTTCTGGATGGCACCGTAGACACACACACACACACACACACACAGGTAGCGTCGTCATTCGTGGCCTCATCCGCTCCGAAAGACTCTGGCTCAGATGAGGAGCCGCAGAAGTCAGCATGTGACTGATCATGTGACTGATGGCAGATCATGTGACACCGCTGGACTCGCGTTTTAAAGCCGGCTCTGTTTTAGTTTATTCTTCAGTTTGATTTGTAATGTAACTGTGATTCTCTTGACAAATAAACTCATTTACTCACAGAATGTTCGTGTCCTGTTTATTCTTCTACAGCCGTAAAGTTGATTTTAGAGTTAATTCTATGAGGTTATGAGTCCACCCCACAACTGTAGAGTTCTGTAACGGTGGAAACATTGGCAGCCAATCAGAATCCACCCTGCTTTAGCTGTCCGGTGCTCTGCGTGGCGTTTAAAAAGACACAACTTTTTTTTGTTTCAATGAAAGGAATTTACTATATATTAAGGGGGTTAGAATTAGAACAAAAATACTATCTTGAATTTTTATTTGAAATAAATATTTTCAAAAACACTTTTCACTCTAAAACTGCAAGAAAATCAAAGCAGAAGACAAAAAAAAGTTTTTCGTAAATCTCTGTAAAGGAAATGTGTTCGACGCGGAGGGGTCGGAGGCGGGTTCGAGCACCGTGTTAAAGGGATACGCCACTTTGAAATTAATGTTTGATGTGTTTTATCTTCCCTCAAGGGCATCCGAGATGTAGGTGTCTTTGTTTCCACAGTATTTTCAATTTTGACATTTTTCAGTCAAACCGTTGTTGTCTATCAGTCATACACTGGAGGCTAAGGGGGTCCACCAAAGAGAAGTCCAAATTAAACATGATTTAATGACTCGTAAATGTAAGAACACATTGATGGACTAAGACACGAAACGAGCGGTTTGTGTGAGAAAACCAACAGTATTTATATCGTTCTATCTCGTGTAATCACAGTGATCTGAATCAGTTGTTCAATGTCCAACTGAACCGAACTGAATCAGTTCAATGTTACGCCGGAAGTGATCGCTCGCGTGTGACGTCACTCAATATTTACACGGAGATTTCGGAAGTTTTACCTTTTACTAAACATATTTAGATATCCCCAAATCGTCTTCCATTGCGGTTTCCCGTATATCTAAATATGTTTAGTGAAAGGTAAAACTTCCCAAATCTCTGTGTAAACAAAGAGTGACGTCGACTTCCAGACCGAAGCGCCCGTGCCGTCAGTGGCTGTGATTACACGAGGTAAAACGATATAAATACTGTTGGTTTTCTCACACAAACCGCTCGTTTCGTGTCTTAGGCCATCAGTGTGTTCTTACATTTACGAGTCATTAAATCATGTTTAATTTGGACTTCTCTTTGGTGGACCCCCTTAGCCTCCAGTGTATGACTGATAGACAACAACGGTTTGACTGAAAATGTCAAAATTGAAAATACTGTGGAAACAAAGACACCGACATCTTGGATGCCCTTGAGGGAAGATAAAACATATCAAACATTCATGTCAAAGTCAACTATCCTTTTAAACTTCGGAGAGCTCCCTCAAAGGACTTTTGCAGGATGAGATGTTTGTCGTTATTGTTAGTTTTTTTTATTGTTAACATTATTATTACTTATACTTATTGTTATTATTAGTTCACATTATGCTCTTTGTTATAGTTATCATTATTAGTGTTATTGTTATCATCGTTATAC
The DNA here is from genome assembly GCF_988280905.1 of Pimephales promelas. NCBI lineage: Eukaryota > Metazoa > Chordata > Actinopteri > Cypriniformes > Leuciscidae > Pimephales > Pimephales promelas. Next base: position 36,737,299 of record NC_142780.1, read on the forward strand.
TATGATATCAAGTGCATCTTTAATTCATCAAGCAGAAGTTATCAACACACATTTATATTCGACTCACACAATATTTGAGAATTAAATCCCTTTATTCAAAGTTAGCAGCTCAAACTGGATATTTCCCATGATTTTCTGACAGTATTTACATTCTCTAAAGCTGTTCTCCCACAGGTGAAGTCCGAGGGAGTGTGTGTTCGGGGTCAGCTCTTCGTGTCCAGGATGAAGTGTGTGTTCTGGGGTCAGCTCTTCATGTCCAGGATGAAGTCTGCGGGGAGTGTGTGTTCTGGCGTGCGCCGGAGCTGTTCGTCATGCGAGCGCAGTGTCCAGAGCTTCTCCAGCTCATACGTGTCTCTGGTGTCCGACAGCATGAGGTGAAGCACCATGGATCCTGCGGGACAGAACACGGTCAGTCTCACACACACACTCACACACACACACACTCACACACACTACGAACCGAAGTCGATGCACTTCCAGTCGTCGCAGTCTCTGCCCTCCAGCCGAACGTGCCGCTCCTCGTTCTTACGCAGGAACTTGAACTGCGAACACAAAGAGTGTTTCAGACGGATCGAACCCGGACACACGTCCACTGAACCGAGAGTCTCCGCGTCATCCGGGTCTATGGAAGTGTTTCTGCCTGGGAATAAACCATACAAAAGGGAACTGACTCCCAGTTTATAACTCACACTTCTCAGTTCATTGCTCACTATCAAATGTGTTTATTCTCAGGTGAGAAGAAGCTTCCATAGATCTCGGTTCAGTGTGTGTTTCCGCGCGCGTCTTTACCGCTTTGAGCGCGCTCTCTGCCATGGCGCTGAGGTGGCGCGGGGAAGATCCGCTCACGATGATCATGTGATCGGTGTACCTGAGCTCAGGTGAAACCCGGATGACACAGATGTCGGAAGCGTTCTCCTGCCTCAGGGCCGACACCAGCAGACCCACGTCAAACCCTGAACACACACACACACACTTCACTAAAACACTGTGGAAGTCAATGGGGTCCAACAACTGTCGAACAATATCTCTGTATTCGACAAAAGAAAGAAACTCGTACAGGGAGAGAAAATGATGACGGAACTTTTGGGATTTTTGGGGTGAACTGTCCCTTTAACTGCGTTTAATTATGCATAATTTATTATTACTACAGTTACAGTGCATGTCATGTGTAACAATGTTCTGTTACTTTTAAATTTGCATGAAACTCAAAACTATTTTAAGACCCTCCTGATTTCAACATTAGACATTAGAGTTGCGATAATGAGAAGAGTAACATAAACGAGCTTAACTATCAAGATTAGTTTTTTATCAATTTATTTAGCAGATGTTAGTACGAGGCAGACATGAGTTGTGTGTCAGAGCCTCACCTCGAGCTGTGTCGGTCTGGAGCTCGGCGCGTGTTGTGCTGTTTTCTGCTGTGGTTGTGAGGTGTTGAGTGTGTGTGTGTGTGTGTTGTGTGTTCTGCTGTACAGACGAGCTGAAGCCCGCGACTCTGAAGAGCCCGCGAGGAGCTGGACACCGCAGACAGCGCGCTAACATCATTCTGAGTGTGTGTGTGTGTGTCATTCATGAGGACGTTATTCGAGGAAGCACGTGATCTGAGGTCTCGCTCTATCGGAGTCGTCCTTGCTTCTGCGGCTGCGCGCGTGTGACGTCACCGGATGTTCTTTTACGTTCGTGAATGTGCTTAGCAGCTGCGTTGGTGTTTTTTAAACATGTTTTTTTTAGACCATTAAAAGCCTCTTTTTACTTTTGTACCACAGAGAGCCAGCTCTGCCCAGTTTGAGAAATAATTTCTCAAAATATGAATCTGTTCCTCATGACATTCAAGACATGAAAACCATCATCAGGTGTAAATCACTCAGGATGAACACGAGGTTAGCTGATAAACCATTCTAACATCTCAGAAATAGAGAAATGTTATATTTATACACAGTATCCCCTTCATGATGAGACAGTGCGGATGAATTATTAATACACAGCATATTTAGTTTTACTGTTGTTTTTGGTTTGTGGCCATCTGGTGGTCAAAGGGTTGAACAGCACTTACAAAACTGCTTTATCAATATTAAACACTTTAAATGATCATTTCAAGTCATTCACACTAAAAGAAAATATATTAAACAAACACGAGATCTGCAACCTGTGTATTTTAAATAGTCAGCTTTATTTCTACAGTACAGCTCGTTACACAGTAATAAACAGGACAATAACAGTTACTTAATGTTGTTTGTGATTCACATGTGTGAAGTACAGAGATGTGGAAGTGCGTTAGAGACTCCTGCAGACGGGCTGTGACGACTCTTCGGCCGCTGATGCCGTCGATGACCTGGAGAGAGAGAGAGTGAGAGGAGTGTGTGGAGTGTGTGAGAGGAGTGTGTATCTGAGGAGCACAGATGTGGCCAGCGGTGCAGGAGGAGAACAGATGCAGCACATCAGCAGATCTGAGCGTCTCGAGCTGGCTCGTTCATCTAGCGAATGGCTAGCTCTGATCTGACCACTGACAGGCCCGACAGACGAGAAGATTCGCGCACACACACACACACACACACACACACGGACAGAGAGAGAGAAGTCAATTTCACCTTGATCTGCAGGAGCCTTCCTGTGCGAGAGAGAAAAACAACAGTTAAAAAATGTGAAATCGCTGGTGTTTCTGACGTCACAAACGACCTTGTAACCAATCAGATCAACGTGTGATCGTCAACCAGTGGATCTCTGAGTGAGTGGAGGCGGGGCTCATTTGCATATTCATAGAACCGCGCATACTAACGAGGCGAGGGTGTCGAGTCACATTCAAGATATTTTAAATTCTTAAGACATTTTTTTTTTCAATGAAACAAAAGTTTAAATGTCAGTCATTTTGGTGATCAAAGATGAGTTATAAGGAATACAATTATTGACTACAGGGGGACTTTAAAACTAACACAAACTACAAAAGCCATCAACAAAATAAAATAAATTCTAAGATCACATAAAACTAGCAGAAACACCAAAATCATTCGAGTAAACAATTATTATATTATATTCATAAAACTCGTCCACGTGCGTTACTGTGCGAGCACGCGCTCCGGCTTCTCGCGATAGAGAACTAAATCACCCGATTACAATTACAGCACAATAAACCTGATTTAGATCACAGACACATTAGAAAACACCGTTCAGAGGTAAAATACTTACTATATGAGCTTAGAACCGAGGAGAAATGAGGAATGGCGGAGCCAATGGGAGCCTCTCACACACACACACACACACACTCTGGCTGCGTCCAAAACCGCATACTTCCCTACTATATAGTATGGAAAAAGCAGTAGGCGAGCGAATAAGTATGTCCAAATCCTTAGTATCCATAAAAGAGTAGGCGAGAATTACCAGAGTGACGTACTAATTATCGCGAGATTAGGGCATACGTATACTTATAGTACGTCCGAATATTCCTACTTTCGTACTATATAGTAGGGGAAAACAGTATTTGAAAGGAGTAGTATGTCCGAAACCTCAGTACTCATAAAAGAGTAGGCGAGAAGTTCCCGGATGATCTCCTGCTTTCGCCCCGATTTTTGAGTGTTCATCCGATTGATACTCTTCTATCCCAGGAGGCCACGGGAGAGCATACGTCATTATCAACATCGGAGATCAGCAGGGGTTTTCAAATGTGAGTAAACACGGTTTCTTGTGTTTAAATCGTATGTGTTAAACTACTATAGAGTAAACGTTTTAACTGTTGAAGGTCTAAAGGACTTAGACAGTATAGTATAGTTGTGATTTTGCTGTAAACACATGTTTTATTAGTTAGTTAAACTGGGGAGCTCCAGTAAGTACGCTACACGTAAGTTTCTAAAATGGATTTACATAACCATATAACGTTACATCTTAAATACGCTTATTTAAAATGTCTATTTACATCTGAAATGAAAATATTGTTTAAGTATTGCAGATGAGCACATCCCAACATGAAAAATACATCTGAGTGATGTAACGTTATGTGTGCTATTAATATGAAGGATAATTCACTGTTGTCAACACTACTTACATTAGACAAATGTACTGTAAATAAGGTAAATAAACAAATCTATAAAGTAACTAAATATGTTATATTTAATTTGTCCCTTATTAGTGTTGATATATTGAGGAACATTTAAGTTGGATTAAAAGTGAGTTAACACATCAACCTCAGCATGTAAATTCAGTGTTGAACTCGTAATGTGAATCTTGTCTGTATGTTACAGGGACAGAAGAACACGCGTGTGTTTATCTGCTGGAGAGAGGCTCATGATGCTGAATGCTGTCATGAAAGGCTCTGAGTGAGTATACTACAGAAATGGATAACAAAATCTATTCAATCTTAAATTGTAGTTTATTTGAATTATTGTACAAATTTCAAGTCGAGAAATTACAACACTTTTCTGATTCTTGATTTCTGTGCATTTGCTGCATAGCTTTTGTGGTGGAGCAGGACCTGCAAGGAAAGATGATGGCAGCATTTGTTTTAGGGATTTTACTCAAATATAAAGTAAGGTTATTTTTAATACATAAATCAAATGACATTGTGTTAAAATTACTGCTTTTGTATAATGTTTGTGCATTTTTGTAGGATCTGAAATGTCTGCAGACTGGTGTGAGCACTGAGGATGAGGAGCCTAGAGCTGCATCCTGGAAGTGGTGCCATGGATGAGACGCTCCATCTGTCCACCTGCCCTTACAAGACCCTCTATCTCTCCACCTGCCCTTATTGCCTCAGATTGTGAAGCGCAGCGCAGCAACAAGCTCCGGGACAAAGGCACAGTCCCCTCTGGTGAATTCATCAGAATAAAGCCGCAGAATGGGAACCGCTGTGTTGAGTCGGCAGTAGGTTATGGTGTTCAGCCCTGTAAATACATGTTTGTAGTTTGAATAAAGCTTTGTTTCATGTGTTGTTGACTTGTATAATGCATTTGTTTATTGTGATGGTTACTTTTATTTGTTCTTTTACTCATTTATTCATTTTTATTATTGTTGTCAGTATATAAAATTGAATTATTTAATGTATCCATTAATTCATCGATTGACTGATAATTGAGATGTTTCACTGCATTTATGAATATAAATTTATTCATGCATAACTGTCATATGACAAAACAAATTACATTTTGCTTGTTATATTAAATTATATTTTTAGTATATAAAAAAGTTATATAATTAAGTATTGGTCAGCATTTAATATTATTATTTTGTTTAAGTTTTGGGGTGGGCTAACAATGCAATTCATTCTGAGGTAATATTAATTTTTAAGGAGTGATACTTACATTTTTCGAGTATAAAATCAACAGTTTTCTCCAAAAGAGATCTTCGAGCAGCTGCCCGTCTCCTTTGTGCAGACATTACAAACGCATAGGAAAACTGTTCTAGGTTGTGCTGTCGAGTCACTGATGTTATGAAGTGTTAGTACACCTGTCACTCATAATTTAAACTTATAAACGTATTACATACAAGATCATGGAAAGATACCATAATAGTCATAATGACAAAACAGAAAACATAAAGATCATTGGTTTGTTTACATCATAATACAGGAAAAAGGAACAATAACAAGGCTAAATATCTTTAAATAGTTCTTCATAATACATGAAAAATGTTGTTGTTTTGTTGTTATAGGTCTGAGGGATGAAACGAGGTAAATTCATCAAGAAAAGGAGGAAAACTTAAAGGAGAAACGTTTTGGGTATAAAATAAAGAAATTAACAACATATATTCAAGAGGTGACGATTTGGGGGTTTCTTAATAAAAAAAATATCAGCTGTTTCTTCAACAATACCACAACAAAATGAGAAAGTTTCATCAATGTCAAGATATTTATAGATAGAAGAATTAAACGTGTCGCTGTTCATTTCTTTGCGCTTGTGATATGATGATAACACGTCGTAGTAGGTCACATGATAACGTCAACATGGCAGATGTCCGGTTCTCATTCATACTCAACGAGATTTGGCTATAAAGTACCTACTCTTTTAGCGCTCGTTGAGTAAGTACTTATTGAAATTAAGTACCTACTCATTGAGTATGCGGTTTTGGACGCAGCCACACTCTCTCTCTCTCCTTCTCCCTGAAGCTTTCCTGTGTTGTCGAATAGGGTTTTACCGCCATCGACTGGTAAGGAGTGTGTGGATTAAAAATGACATACTCCCTTCCCTTTTCCTTTGTTTTTTAATCCTCTCCCACAAATGAGTTATTTTAAAATAATATGTAAACTATAAAATTCATTGTGTGAAATATGTCCTTATATAAATATATTTTTGGTAAGATTTTGCATTATATTTCTTCTTTCAGCCTCGTATTTCTGACAGAATATGTTCACAATTTTTCGTCTCATGCACATTTTATACTTGTGCTGTTTAGTTGTGTGTGTCCAAAATCTCATCCTTGATATTATAATCTCCTCTCTCCTGTTTTCCTTCTCCCACTTTCCCTCTTTCCTTTGCATGCTATAAAACCATCGATCTTTCTTCTCCTTCAACCTTTATTAATAAAACTCTTGATTTCAGTCTTACTTAGCTTAACAATTAAATTAATGTCATTGTTCTTTAGGTTTTATGGCTTTTTTCTGACTTATCTGACGTTCCTATTATTCCATTATTCTGACATGCCCCCTGCGCGCGCGCGCGCGCGCACACACACACACACACACACACACACACACACACACGCTCACACACAATGCTGTGATGTCATTGACTGGCAGCTGTTGGATACTTTTATTAAAGTTTATAGACAGTATTTGGCGAAGGCATGGGCCCATACATCGGTTATTTTTGGATGATGGACAAAATCAGTTCTGTAAAGTTCTGATAAAGTTTTAAAGTTCATCTGAATGGATCAAGAACTGACTCTGATAATGTTGTTGTTGAGCAGATCCACAGTCCAGTCAGTTTCAGATCCACAACTCGGGCAGTGACCGCAGCGCATCTGCATGAATGAACAGTGACAGGTGATTGTCAGGCTGATGTTTGGGTCCGAACTGCGCATGCGCGTCATCTCCGTCGCTCCAGTGAGTTTGAGCTGCAGCGCGTTTCATTCCAGACGCGCGTGTTGGACATGAGCGCACATCCTTACATCTAAAGAACGCGATTTAAACTAGTTTCAGAAGCGATCTTCGCGTTTTCTTCACACAGACAGTCTTCGGGTGATTGCGTGATTATGGGCTGTTCGTCTTCCAGCACCCAGACGCTCGCGCAGGAGGACCGCCCGGGCGTCAAAGCGGAGGACGCGCGCGGGGAAACTCTGCGTAAGTTCAACATTCCTCATAAACATGCCATCAGTCCAGATGCACTACAGCTCTGAGAACGCCTGGCGTGCTGTTATCATCTTACATGTACTTAAACGTTTAGTCTGAGATTTACATCTTAGTCATATTATTGGGAATCTTTAATCATTAAAATCGATGTGCAGCATCTTATTTCTGTCTATGCTGACACACACACACACACACACACACACACACACACACACACACACACACACACACTCAGATGACGATGATCAGCACAGACAGCTCAGACCCGGTCAGGACTCGTTCGGCCCCGGGCGTCGCTCTGTTCCTCTGGTCCGACCAGTCGCTGTGTTTCCAGATCATGTTCACCTCGGCGCTTCCATTGAGAGACAGGCACACACACACACACACACACACACACACACACACACACACACACACACACACACACACACACACACACACACACACACACACAGTGACTCGGTCCGTGAGAAGATCAGCTTCACCCTGTTAATCAGCTGGAGCAGAAACTCTGTCATGATGTTCCAGTGTGTGTTTATCTGCGCTGTTTGTTCTCTCATAGGGTTTGTGTCAAATATAAAATACCCACTCGCACTCACACTTTAAGATAGCCTGTGTTTGAGGAGAAGGGTTGAGTTCAGAGTTCAGCAAGTCAAGAAGCTTCGTTTAAAAATCAATAATGAGGGAAAACATGAGAATAAAAGAACACAAACTCTTAATAAGAGAGTCGTCACCCTTGAGTTCAGTCCAAACGGGCACCGTACTGCTGTTTCCACACACTCACACACACCGTCTGTAGTGAGTCTGTCATCTTTGGCTGAAGTTGTGTGTTGCTGCGGTCTGATGTTGTGTGTCAGATGTTGTGTGTCTGAAGTTGTGTGTTGCTGCGGTCTGATGTTGTGTGTCTGATGTTGTTTGTCTGATGTTGTGTGTCGGATGTTGTGTGTTGCTGCGGTCTGATGTTGTGTGTCTGATGTTGTGTGTCAGATGTTGTGTGTCTGATGTTGTGTGTTGCTGCGGTCTGATGTTGTGTGTCTGATGTTGTGTGTCTGATGTTGTGTGTCTGATGTTGTGTGTCGGATGTTGTGTGTTGCTGCGGTCTGATGTTGTGTGTCTGATGTTGTGTGTCAGATGTTGTGTGTCGGATGTTGTGTGTCTGATGTTGTGTGTTGCTGCGGCCTGATGTTGTGTGTCTGATGTTGTGTGTTGCTGCGGTCTGATGTTGTGTGTCTGAAGTTGTGTGTTGCTGCGGTCTGATGTTGTGTGTCTGATGTTGTGTGTTGCTGCAGTCTGATGTTGTGTGTCTGATGTTGTGTGTTGCTGCGGTCTGATGTTGTGTGTCTGATGTTGTGTGTCTGATGTGTGTCGCTGCGGTCTGATGTTGTGTGTCTGATGTTGTGTGTCTGATATTATGTGTTACTGCGGTCTGACGTTGTGTGTCTGATGTTGTGTGTCTGATGTGTGTCGCTGCGGTCTGATGTTGTGTGTCTGATGTGTGTCGCTGCGGTCTGATGTTGTGTGTCTGATGTTGTGTGTCACTGCGGTCTGATGTTGTGTGTCTGATGTTGTGTGTCGATGTTGTGTGTTGCTGCGGTCTGATGTTGTGTGTCTGAAGTTGTGTGTTGCTGCGGTCTGATGTTGTGTGTTGCTGCGGTCTGATGTTGTGTGTCTGAAGTTGTGTGTTGCTGCGGTCTGATGTTGTGTGTCTGATGTTGTGTGTTGCTGCGGTCTGATGTTGTGTGTCTGATGTTGTGTGTTGCTGCGGTCTGATGTTGTGTGTCTGATGTTGTGTGTTGCTGCTGTCTGATGTTGTGTGTTGCTGCGGTCTGATGTTGTGTGTCTGATGTTGTGTGTCTGATGTTGTGTGTCGCTGCGGTCTGATGTTGTGTGTCTGAAGTTGTGTGTTGCTGCGGTCTGATGTTGTGTGTCTGATGTTGTGTGTTGCTGCTGTCTGATGTTGTGTGTTGCTGCGGTCTGATGTTGTGTGTCTGATGTTGTGTGTCTGATGTTGTGTGTCGCTGCGGTCTGATGTTGTGTGTCTGATGTTGTGTGTCTGATGTTGTGTGTTGCTGCGGTCTGATGTTGTGTGTCTGATGTTGTGTGTCGCTGCGGTCTGATGTTGTGTGTCTGATGTTGTGTGTCTGATATTATGTGTTGCTGCGGTCTGACGTTGTGTGTCTGATGTTGTGTGTCTGATGTGTGTCGCTGCGGTCTGATGTTGTGTGTCTGATGTTGTGTGTCTGAAGTTGTGTGTTGCTGCGGTCTGATGTTGTGTGTCTGAAGTTGTGTGTTGCTGCGGTCTGATGTTGTGTGTCTGATGTTGTGTGTCTGATGTTGTGTGTCTGATGTTGTGTGTCGCTGCTGTCTCTCCTCAGTGCCTCTGACCTTCAGGAAATTACTTTTTCTTGAGGAAATGAGTTCAGAACGGGGAAGAACCTGCAGGCTTGTGTGATGCTCTGCGTGTGTGTGTGTGTGTGTGTGTGTGTGTGCGTGTGTGTGTGTGTGTGCTCTCACATCCGGATGCAGTGTGTGTCCTCCCGTTCGTATAAAACGAGAGCTTTCGTGTGTTTTTCCGTGCGCTCTCCCTGTCCGAGTATCAGTGTGATCCTTCAAGCTCTATCATGGAGGCTTCGGTCGGATCCCTCTCTGCCACGTCTCTCCCAGTCCAAAGGCTGCTCCCACAGGAGAAATCACTGAGCATCACTGAGGAGCTTTCAGAAGAATGTCCCCAGGACCGCTGCTTCCTCCAGTTCCTCCACTAAGGACAGCAAGCCAAGAACGCTTTACCTTATTAGCTTGAAGACTAAATGGGCAAACTTTAGTTCACAATGCAACTCTGGTGGGAGTGAACCCATCTAATCTTTCATTTAAAGGGTAACTGGACTGCATTACAGACCCAATGGCCATCAAAGCGCTTTACATTTGGCCTTACATCAGCTGTCCCTCCACCTCCCCGACTCCACCTGCATAATTTAGGCATCTCTAGCACACACACACTCCTCACCGGGGGGTTATCTCAGCTTGAGTTGAAGCTGCTTCCTCGAGCCCCTCCAATGCGGTCAGCAAGATTATATGGGCAAAGGAACTCGTGAAATGATCTTTAATTGTGTTCTAACGTCTGTGATGCATAACCTGTATATAATGTAGTTATCAGACCAGTCCAATGAAGCAAGATCAACACTGGCTGAACACTCAGTATGCGGTTCAGATGAGGGACTCGGGCTGTTTCTCTTGGGTTTCCATGAGAGCGTCTTCCATGATGCTTCATTAGAGTTTGGAGATAGATAAATATTAACTATTAAAGCGAGGCAGGAATGTGTGTTTCTAATTATTTACTCCTTGTTACAGTTTCTGAGTTCAGCTGAAACCATACATTGTTTTAAAGTTACATTTGGGGTGTGGTTAACTTTTATCTGTTCAGACTACAGACAGATAAATGGATTTGACTGTGATATGATTGTTGATGCCAGGGCTTTGCTTTGAGGCATGAGCTGAAAAACATAAGCATTCAATCAAATCCATGTGATCTGAGAGCGAATATTTCCTGTGCCCACTTGCTCTAGGCACAGTTTATATAACGGGTCAAGAATATGGAGAACTCTTTGGCTAATTTAGATTTCGTAACTAAAAGAAATGATTTATTCTGATGACAAACAATTATGTTTGCATGTTTAATGCATGTTAATAAACTTTATTTCCCCTCTGCTTGTGTTCTTTTGCCAGTCAATGGTAATGGGATTGTAGCAGAAGTCAGTGAGACCATCTCAGACCAGATGCAGTTGCCGGTTCAGAGCAGTGTTCTGGACCAGATGGTTCCGGGACCGGCGGATACGGAGAACCAGGACTGGAAACCCGAGCAGACAGCGGTCAGCGGCAGTGATGCTGCTCTGGAGGCCATAGAACCAGCAGACGTTCTTGCTGCTACAGAACTCATCATCACTACAGCTGCAGAAACAGTCCTAGCTCTGGAACCAACATCAAATCTCACACCAGTTCAGCTCACTCCCACTCCAGAACCCAAGCCAGCTGAGCTGACGTCAGCTCCAGAATTACCATCAGATGTCCCAGTGGAACCAAGCCCTGCTCTAGAACCAACTCCAGCTCCAGAACCCACTCCAGCTCTCGAACCCACTCCAGTGGAACCAAGCTCTGCTCTAGAACCAACTCCAGCTCCTAAACCCACTCCAGTGGAACCAAGCTCTGCTCTAGAACCAACTCCAGCTCCAGAACCCACTCCAGCTCTCAAACCCACTCCAGTGGAACCAAGCTCAGCTCTAGAACCAACTCCAGCTCTAGAACCCACTCCAGTGGAACCAATCCAAGCTCTAGAACCAACCCTAGCTCCAGAACTCACTCCAGTGGAACCAAACCCTGCTCTAGAACCAACTCCAGCTCAAAAACCTGCTCTAGAACCAGCTCCAGAACCCACTCCAGTGGAACCAAGCCCTGCTCCAGAACAAACTCCAGCTCCAGAACCCACTTCAGTGGAACCAAGCCCTGCGCTACAACCAACTCCAGATCCAGAACCCACTCTGGTGGAACCAAGCCCTGCATTAGAACCAACTCTAGCTCCAGAACCCGCTCCTGCTCTAGAACCAGCTCCAGAACCCACTCCAGTGGAACCAAGCCCTGCGCTACAACCAACTCCAGCTCTAGAACAAACTCTGGTGGAACCAAGCCCTGCGCTACAACCAACTCCAGCTCTAGAACAAACTCTGGTGGAACCAAGCCCTGCGCTACAACCAACTCCAGCTCCAGAACCCACTCCAGTGGAACCAAGCCCTGCGCTACAACCAACTCCTGCTCTAGAACCAGCTCTGGTGGAACCAAGCCCAACTCTAGAACCAACTCCTGCTCTAGAACCAGCTCTGGTGGAACCAAGCCCAACTCTAGAACCAACTCCAGCTCCTGAACCGACTCCAGTGGAACCGAGTGCAGCGCCTGTGATGGAGGCAGTAGCTGCAGAGGGTAAAGCATGGGATTATGGGGCAGTAAATGGGGTCACAGGGAAGGTCAAACTAATTCATTACACTGGCGGCATCTGCAGCAGCAATCTTTCCACTCATACCTTCACAGCTCCTGGTGTAGATCCAGTGTTTAATGTTGTTTATGTGTGTGTGTGGTGTGTTTAATACGCTTAAACCGTGTGTGTGTTGATAAGTGGACAGCATTGCTGAGTATTTCCTCCTTAAAACTGCAGTGAACCAAAGACAGTCTCAAAAACACACTTTGAAATCGCTGGTGTTTCTGACGTCACAAACCACCTTGTAACCAATCAGATCAACGAGTGATCGCCAACCAGTGGATCTCTGAGTGAGTGAGTGAGTGGAGGCGGGGCTCATTTGCATATTCATAGAACCATGCATACTAAATGAGGCGAGGGTGTCGAGTTACATTCAAGATATTTTAAGGCATGAAAAAAAGGAGAAAACGTAAATATGTAATTCTGGTGATCAAAGATGAGATTTAAGGGAATACAACTATTGACCACAGGGGGACTTTAAATGATGTTTCTGATTATTTCAGAGCAAAGCATCAGATTTAAAACACTTAAAGTAAAACATGTGTCACCACACACACTGTAGACGGAAGCGCTGGGTCACAGAGCAGGGATTGTGTTGTCCAGTCTAGACAGAGACACAGAACATGTGTCCTGCACACACAGCGCTCTCTCGCTGACACATTATCACTCTTTGTGTCCAGCCAAAAATCACAATAACTCTGTTGCCTCAGATGAAGTAAGATGGAGCTCTGCTCATGATGGCATCTGCTGGTGACGCCCGGCGCTGGCCGTGACACACTGACCTTCACACAACACTGAGGGACACTCGTCAATATCCTGATTCTGATACAACCAGTCATTCATAATATGAGCCGTGGATCAGAAATGGGAGTTGTGTGTAAATTATGAAATACGATAAGCACAAACTCTTTCCTGATAGACTGTGTGTGTGTGTGTGTGTGTGTGTGTTTCAGGGGCCGGAGATGATGCCGGATCTGCTGAAACCCACAGAAACTGAAGACTGGTGTTGGAGCGCTCACTCAGACGTGCCTTCTGTTCTCTGCGAGTGTGTGTGATTCACACACATGTATGAGTCTTTCTAAGTAGCTTTAGTGTTGTTAATGGCCAGGGAAATGCCTAACCTCGTCAAACACGAGCAATAAACCTAAACTCCTCCGAGGAACACGAGCCGTGTGTGTGTGTGTGTGTGTGTGATGCTCAGAAGGGTTCTGTCTCCTATATGTGTGTAGTGCCGTCTCTGCTCAGTTTGACTCGTGTGTGAATCGGAGAAGTGTATTAATCAGTGATGTCGGGTTACTGTAACCTGTAGTTTGTGGTGATTGATGGTTATAAACTCTAACGAAGCTCGTGATCGGATCCGCTTTAACTCTCAGACCTCCGGAAGGATAGCTGTGTGTGTGTGTGTGTCTGTGTGTCTGTGTATGAGTGTGTGTGTGTGTGCGTTCAGCTGCTCATTATAAAGCTTTATTAAACTGTGACAGGATCTGTGTCCTGTGTGTCTCTTTACATTTATATATGCACAGAATAAATACTGTTACTAATAAAATAATTATATATTGATTTGTCTTTCATAAACATGTTCTGGATTTTAATTACAGGAGAATATTGCAGTTGATCTTGCAGGAAAATAAATGAGAGCCTGAAATGAAATCTCTCTCTCTCTCACACACACACACACACACACACACACACACACACACACACACACACACACACACTCCAGGGCTGATTGTGTGTTTGGATCGTGGGGAAACTGATGGAAACCTAATAGGCACTGAATTAAAATACACATTAAAGAATTAAAAGTGATTAAAGGTAATTATTTAGACCTGAACTCCTGATCATTTGTTTGATACTGTGAATGTCTCTCATGTTCAGGCTTTATTTTTAGTACACAACATATTTAATAAGATAGGCCTACATTTACAATTTCAAAAATCGAATAGTGTTAAAGGGATATAGGTCATCTTGTTCCAAACCTGTATAAAATTATTTGTTCTGTTGAAGACAAAGGGAGATATTTGGAAGAACAATTAACAGAAATACTAAAAATATACTATGAAAATCAAAGATGTCCATCAACTGTTTAGTTACAAAAAATCCTCAAAATATCTTCCTTTGTGTTCAGCGAAGAAATTCATACAGGTTTGAAACAACTGTAGAAAGAGTAAATGAAAACAGAATTTTCATTTTTGGGTGAACTGTCCTTTTAACGTGTCTTGGTTCTGAAAGGACTACATTTCCCATCATCCTCTAAACCGGAAATAAGCGCAGCTGTGCACGTGGGCTGTCAGAGCGTGAGCTGCAGCTCGAGCAGAAACCAGAAACTTGCACACAAACTGTTCAAACCGAATTAAACAGAGGAAAGTAATTGACCAGATTAACTTCGCTTCAAGGTGAGTGTGTGTTATACATGTTATTCTGCTATAAACACCAGTTAGAGGAGAGGAACGCGCAGACCACACCATCGCCACAAACATGAAGATCTACAGGCAAACAAACTGCAACAAATATAAGGAAACACAATATATATATTCAAATTGTGTGAATGTTTTAAGGCTAGAGCTCTTGTCACTACACTACACACACACTATACTACGCTACACACACTATTCACTACACACACACTACACTATACTACACACTCTATATTACACTAGACACTGCACACACACTATACTACACTACACTACACACCGCACACACACTATACTACACTACACACCGCACACACACTATTCTACACTACAGATGCTGGAGAGGGGAGAAATGAATTTAGAGTGTGTGTGTGTGTGTTTTGTGAGCGTGTGTGTGGGCATATTATGCACGTTATTTGTAAATGATGTTGTTTTGCTTTTGTCTGCAGTGTTGTGGACAAGGATCTATTATTGATTTGTAACTCTATTATTGATCTATAACTCTATTATTGATCTAGAACTCTATTATTGATCTATAACTCTATTATTGATCTAGAACTCTATTATTGATCTATAACTCTATTATTGATCTATAACTCTTATTATTGATCTGACTGCATTGACCCCATCATATGAGATCTGAACTGATGATGCTGTTGCTCTCTGCAGAACCGCTTTATTAAACTCTGCTTAACTCTCAGTGTGTCTCATCTCATATTTGATGAAGTTTCATCAGTGATTCCGATATTCTCCTGTTTATTACAGTTTTTCTCGATTGTTTACACACATTTTCTGGTACTTGAGACACAATGACCACAACATGTAACTCATTCACCAACCCCCTGAACCAATTCTACTGAACTACAAGCACAATTCCTGCTTTACACTCAAATTGCAGTTCAAAAACACACTTTTTTCAAAGCATTTGCACAATTTTCATGCAGAAAATTGCATCTACAAACCGAAAGGTTGGTGGTTCAATCCCCGGTTCCACCTGACCACGTGTCGAGGTGTCCATGAGCAAGACCCCTAACCCCGGCTGCTCCCGACGAGCTGGATGGCGCCTTGTATGTCTGACACCGCCGTCGGTGTGTGAATGTGTGTATGAATGGGTGAATGTGAGGCAAAATGTAAAGCGCTTTGGTGGCCATTGGGTCTATGAAAGCGCTATATAAATGCAGTCCATTTACCATTTACCATGGGCAAACACATTTCACACAGTTTTACAATTAGCGATCACAGCTTTAGCATAAAATACCAAAACCAAAGAGAGCATGCAGCATAGAAATTTTTTTTATTTCTTTTTTTACTGTAACAGCATAAGAAATTGTGTTGTTTTGTATGTAGACCACTGTATGTGCAACTGTGTGTTGGTTGTGGTGTACAAAATGTGGGATCTATCTCCCATTGATTTTGTGGGAAAAATAAAATAGATTTGTTACCGTGTATTTGTGTGTTCTGGGTATAAAAAACAATATTCTCAAATATTTTACAACACAGTTATGTATGTAATATCTGTAGTAAGTGTAACACTGAACAAAAAAGGCCCAAGTCATTCTGATGAATGGAGAAGAAGTGTTTTACATTGAGCACATCAGTCTTCAACTGGTTCTTATAAATGTCTGTTCATATGATGGTTTGTGTGTGTCATTTGAAAACAAAATACCATTTTGAGAAGAAATAACATTGTTTTGAATGTAAAGTTTCATTTTGCAGGAGAATTGATGGGTTTTGCCGATTGTGTGAGTGTTTTTAGATTTGTGTGTAGAGTTCTGAGAATATGAGGCGTTCTTTCAGAAAATGTGTGTAAACAATCGAGAAAAACTGTAAAGTGAAGCTGCTCTGAAATGATCTGAACTGTATTAAGCTGACGAATGATATGACAGGTGTGTGTGTGTGTGTGTGTGTTCGCTAGAGCTAACTGAAATGAATCTGTGTTTAGATGACGGGAGCAAAAGACCGAATGAGAGAGAAAAAGATGAAAAACCAGCCGAGGAACGTCCCGTACACGAGCTCAGGTGATCGACTCTTCGGCCCAAATGATGCTGTCTGATCATCTATTACTTGTGCTTATTGACTGAATGCTCCTCTACAGGTCGTGGTGCTGGCAGAGGTCAGGGGTCACAGGTCTGGGTTAGAGGTCATCAGGCTGGGGGTCATGGTTACAGTCAAGATCTGCCCAAATACATCACAGGTGATCAAAAAGTCTAATTATAGAACGGCTATCTCTTTAAGTTTAATTAAACAACAAAAAACAAAGAGAAAACCACTCACTGTTATAGTAGCTCCACTCAACTTTAATATTAGCGGTAATGAGAATAAATGTAATTTATACAGTGAAGAAGCTGTATATTTTTATTTATTTATTTGACAGGGACTGTGTACATTAATGAGCATTACTGCAAATGTACTAGAATTGGCCAAAAGGCTATTTTTCATCCATTGTCCCTGGACAGATGTTAATATTGTCTACCTTAAAAAGAAACAGCAGTTAAAACTTTACAAAGAAAATACAAAATATAAAAACAATAAAATAATATAAATCGCTAAATCCTTTAGGTAAATACAGCGTACAAATTCATTATATTATCGACATTTTGGCAAAATATAAATGTTGAGAACTAAAAAAATAAAGCAGCATTTATTTAATTTGCATATTATGTTGTGTATATGTAATGTTTATGTTTGTTTGTATTTTTTAATAACAAAAAAATGACAGATTTTTATCTTCTCCGCTTTGGCCTGACGTCTGCCCTAAGCCCTTCTTGTGTTTTTAAATATACTGTTCGCTTATATAGGTTTTGTTTTAAACGGGGACATTAGTTTGGCTGAAATGCTCACAAATCACTGAAACCAACATCTAAAATCGTGATTTATTTTTGCCGTATTGCCCAGGCCTAGTGTCGAGTTACATTCAAGCTATTTTAAGGCACGAATCTTTTTTTTTTGGAGTGTTAAGGGATGAAATGATGGAGTACAGGGACTCGTAGCCACTGAAGACATAGTTCTGTTTATGATATTGCACTTTAATGCTGAAAGTTGTTTGTGTCTCGCAGCGTCGTACTTCGCTAGAGCTCGCGCGGCGGAGGTGAGCGCCATGCTGAAGGCCGTCAGTAGACCCGCCGGCAGCTGCCACGTCTTCAACGCCCTGCCCAAACACATGCGCAGACGAGCCATGAGCCACGACTGCAAGAGGCTGCCGACACGCCTGCGCGAGGGCGCGCTACGCCTGGTACGCCACCCGCCTCCGCTCACTCACAACACACATCATTCACGGAAAGAGCAAAGTGTGTAAACGCTCCTTTAGTGGACTTGGATATCTCTCTGCTGAGGTCACAGGTCACTCAGTGCTGTGTGTGTGTGTGCAGGCGGAGCGCAGTCAGCGCGCCCCAGACCAGCAGAAGAAGCCGGTGCCGAAGAGCCGGAGTCGGCGAGCGCGCCGGAGACACGGGAACCTGTTGCTGGAGTTCAACCGCCGACAGCAGGAGAGCCGCTGGCTGGAGACGCACATCTGGCACAGCAAACGCTTCCACATGCGCAAGAGCTGGAGCTTCTGTGTGCCGCTCGCGCCCACCGCCAAGGGCTACCGCGCCGCATACCGGGCCATGGACACACACGCCCTGCTGCAGGTGTGTGTCCCCACACAACACACTTCCTGTCAAAGCAGCTTTACAGAGAGAGCATGAGTCCACGCTAACGGGACCTGTCATCAGACTCACACACACAGAATCACTGTACATGTGTGTGTGTGTGTGTGTGTGTGACAGTGAACGGGCTTCTGTTTCTCAGACGAGATTTTTACCCATGCTGTAAAGTCTGAAAAGCTACATTTTCATTTCTTAAATATTAGCAAAATTATATTCTATTATATTAAAGTACTGTATCGACTCCTCTGTCCACAAGAGGTCGCAAGCGAGCGCAATAAGCGTATATAAACCAGAGGAGGTTACCAGTGTGTTTGTGCATCAGTAACCTGAGAAAACACACTTCAACACGCGTGAACACACACACACACCAGCAATCTGGCCTTCAGAAACACTTCTCTCTACATCTACATACAGATCAGGACACACACCAGATGCTCCTGATCTGAGCAAGTGCTGAGCGCACACACACACACACACACACACACACACACACACACACACACGCTGAGTGGTTTCTGTTGACAGCCTTTCAGCTGATGAACATACACACACACACACACACACACACACACTGAGCGGTTTCAGCTGATGAACATACACACACACACACACACACACACACACACACTGAGCGGTTTCAGCTGATGAACACACACACACACACTCCGCTCTGACCGATGTGCAGGTTTGGTCATTTCTGTCTCCGGCTGAGAGGGTTTCATCAACAGGAAGAACCTTTTCCCGCCAGTTTTCACATTAGCAACTGTGCTGTACTGGATAAGCTAGCAGAAACACGCGTGTGACATCATCATGTCTCGCCCCTCTCAACACACCAGCCAATCAAATGTGCAGGTTTTTAAAAATATTGACAAATATTCGAAATTCTAATTATCATATGACCGCCCTCGTGATTTCAACGACGCCCTCCTTTATTGATTCTGTGATGAATTGTGTGTAAATTGCACTGAACAGCTTGTGTTTACTGTAGTGTGTGTGTGTGTGTGTGTATGTGTGTGTGTGTGTGTGTGTGTCTCAGGATTTGTCATATTTCTGCTGCCTGGAGATCCAGGGATCTGAAGAACAGATACTGAGAGCACTGGCTCGACTCACCAACAAACAAACAGGTGTGTGTGTGTGAGTGTGTGTGTGAGGTGTGTGTGAGTGAGTGAGTGAGTGAGTGAGTGTGTGTGTGTGTGTGTGTGTGTGTGTGTGAGTGAGTGTGTAGTTCACTGGACGCTGTTGTGTGTTGCAGGTGGCTCGTTGGCCGCGGTGTCGTGTGTGTCCGGCGCGCGGCAGGGGATCGTCCAGCTGTATCGAGCGGACTGTTTCCCGCGCGGCGCTCTGGGTCCGGCTGAGTTCCTGTGGCGACCCCGGGCCCCCGACGCCGCGCTCAGACAGCTGTGGATCTGGCTCCACCCCGCTCTCAAACAGGTCAAACCTTCACCCAGGAGCACACACTCGCCTGTGCCGATGCCAACGCTTGCGTGTGTGTGTGTGTGTGTGTTCTTACGGCGTGTGTTGTGTGTGTGACAGGACGTGCTGTCGGAGCTGCTGCAAGTGTGTGGCTGTTCTCCGGCCCTGTCGGAGGATCTTCATCCCGAAGCGGATCCTGCAGGGAGGAAGAGGAAGAGCGATGAAGGCGACGCCGGTCCTCCCCCCAAGAGGCTGCTGGGAGACGGGACTCGCCCCGCTGGAGCTCCGGTGCGCTGGGAGTCCCCCGACACACACATCACCATCAGGTAGAGGATCACACACACACACACACACACACACACACACACACTGGAGGTGAAACGGATGCGTACGGATCGGCTCGCGTGTGATTCGTGGATGAACTGCTAGATTTGACCATAGAGTGAGTGTGTGATGTGGACCAGTTATATAATAATATATAATAATTAATTAAATAATTTAAGTGAACGCTTTATATAAACACAATATAGAAATTTAGTCGTTTTTATATTTATATTTAAATCCGTGTGATCAATGTTCTATAAATCATCAGCACTAAAACTTGAGCAGTTTTTTGTCAGTGTTTATTTAAAGATATAGAATATTGAAGTTTTCGGTAATTATTTACTTGATGAGTCGTCAATATGCAGAGTGTGATTTCACCCCATAATTCAGTGTAAGAGAATAATAATTTCTGCGTTAGCCGAGTGCGCTGTAGCCAGAGCTGTTTAACCTGATCGCTCATCATTTCCTGTTTAGCGACCTCACCCTGGAGATTGTGCGCTTCCGTCTGATTGGTCCGCTGGCTCACACGGTGCTCACAGACGCGCTCCGTCCAGCCAGTGAGGTGAGAGATTCTGATGATGTCACACTCTGGCTGTGATGGGCTCTGATTGGCTGATGATGTCACACTCTGGCTGTGATGGGCTCTGATTGGCTGATGATGTCACACTCTGGCTGTGATGGGCTCTGATTGGCTGATGATGTCACACTCTGCTGTGATGGGCTCTGATTGGCTGATGATGTCACACTCTGGCTGTGATGGGCTCTGATTGGCTGATGGTTGTGTCTGCTTCCTGTAGATGCTGAGTGGCGAGGACGACAGCCTCCATCGGCAGCAGACACACACGTTCCAGCTCCTGAGAGGTGACGAACACTGAGGTCACGTGACTGTGTGAGGAGGAGGAGCTGGATGTCTGATGATGTGTGTGTGTGTGTGTGTGTGTGTTACAGGAGTGTGTTCCACAGCAGAGCTCCCAGCAGGGTGTGTGTTGGGACTGACTGTGGATGATCCCAGACTGACTTTACCTCAGAAACGTGGAAAAACTGTACCTGACCTACAGCCGAGCACAGGTGTGTGTGTGTGTGTGTGTGTGTGTGTGTGTGTGTGTGTGTGTGTGTATATGGCCCTGAGCTCCGGGAGCCCCTGCACCTCCATGCAGAGTAACCAGGTTCGAATCCTGGCAGGGCCTGTGATTCTCTCACACTCGAACACACACACACTAGCGGACTGCCATGATGAGTGTGTGTGTGTGTGTTTCTCCCACTAGAGGAGGATGATGTGAGGGATCTGAGACTCAGAGGAGTGGCGGCTCACTGCAGTCAGAGCTCACTGTGGGACGAGTCGATTCGGGAGTGTGTGACGCGCGGCCGACTCTCGGATCAGGTAAACACACACTGACCGCATCGGACAAACACACACACACACACACTGACCGCATCGGACACACACACAAACACACGAGACACACACACTGACCGCATCGGACACACACACACACACACACGACCGCGTCGGACACACACACCTCAGCCTCATGACTGGCGCTCTAGAGCGTTTCTCAGACCTATGAACTACTGTAACGAGGAGTTCAGGACAGCGGAGAACCCTGCTCTAGAACATCATTCAAACAACTCTCCATGTGTGTGTGTGTGTGTGTGTCAGGAGCTGAACCGCAGGAGGAGTGATCTGCTGGTCCCCGGCTCCCGCCTGTCCTCTTCTTCTGCTGTGCCGGTTCTGCTGGTCCATCATGCGGGCCGTGTGTGTGGCGAGGAGCGGCGGCACTGGGGCTCCGGCTGGGATCTGCTGCTTCCCAAGGGATGGGGAATGGCCTTCTGGGTCCCGCTGGTGCGTTCCTCCTCTCGGTTCCTCTCAGACTTGTATTCGCTAAACGAAACGCAGGTCACGGTGCGGCGCCCTCTAGTGTCTGGCTTTTACATGCACTCAAATTAGCCTTCATGTGAACGCCTTAATCGATCCAATCAGCTCTCCAAATGAAAGTTTGAACGGATTGAAAGCGTTGTTTATTCCTTTTCTAATCGATCGAGAGAATATGAAAACCGAAACTGAAAGACTGCGCATGTGTGATGATGTAGACATAGTGTAATGACGTAGCGATAGCGTAATGATGACAATAATGACGTAGAAATAGCGTAATGACATAGAAATCACGTAGCAATAGTGCAATGACTGCAATAATGACGTAGCAATACCGTAATGATGTAGAAATAGCATAAGTAAGGGTTAATGCCCGACGAGGTGTCCATTGTCAGGTTTTAATGGACGACGGCGAGGCGTAAACCGGCCGACGCGCAGCGGAGGACGGTTGCCTCCGCCGAAGTCCATTAAAACCTGACAATGGACACCTCGGAGGGCATTAACCCGCTTATACCATGGTCACTTGCCAAATAAAACATTTTTAAAACATTAGTTTATATTTTAATTAGGCTAAATCTAGTTTTTACAAATAATAACTTGCCTTGCCTGACTGTTTATTTAGCAACCGGAGATATAGTCCGCTTAGCTCGTATCCCTTCAGGTTCACAAATGCATTTTTTTTTTTCATGAAACACAAAGGTAGGAATAGTTATTTTTTTTATTACACATAAAACAATTAATCAAACAACAATAAAAAAACAATTAGCTCTGAGCTCCAGCGATTTGCGCTTAACGTTATAGAGGGCAATAAATTAATCAGATCAAAGAGAGGGTCATTTGCCTCAGGCTCCTTAGGCTTGAAACGCTGTAACGTTCAGCCTTCTCCTGCCTTGGTTGTCTGGACAGCTGCGTAAAACTCCCGCAGGGTCTCATTCAGGGGTGCGTTTCCCGAAAGCATCGTTATCCAACTATGGTCGCAAGTTACGTCGTTACCAATAGAGTTCAATGGAGCAGAGCAGCAGCGGTGTAATTTTCTGCGTTTTATTTACATTTTTTCTTTCTTCAGCAGCATACCAGTCGTCAAAGTTGCCATATTCTCCATAAATGTTAAAAGAAATATCACGAAGTCACTCATTGTTGTATTAGGCTATAATATCTAACGTTAGATGATAGAGCATGTGACTGCCTGTTGCTATGGTTACTCACAGCCGTTGTAGGCAGCGCATTTATTTATTAATTTCGAATGGTAAACAGGCAGTTTCACCAGAACTACTTTACTAGGTGTCCTCTATCACTTTTTAACGGACACCCTGCAGCCAATCAGAATCGAGTATTCACCCAGACCATGGTATAATGACGTATAAATAATGGCATAGAAACACTAGCGTAGAAATAGCTTAATGACATAGAAATAATGACGTAGAAATAGCGTAATGATGTAGAAATAGCGTAATGATGTAGAAATAGCGTAATGATGCGTGGGTTAACGAGCTGTTCTCCTGTTGAATAAAGTGTTGTATAAACGAGCTCATCGTATAATCCTCGTTCTCTGCGTGTGTGCAGTGCAGTCATCTCAGATTCAGCATTTGTTCATCAGTGCGTTAGTCTCAGACAGGAGTGTGGTGTTTTCAGGTGTATCGTGGCGTTCGAGTCGGAGGCCTCCACATGAGTCTCAAACACTCCCAGTTCAAGGGTCAGCCTCACTTCCCTCACGATTACCCAGACTGCCCTGCAGGAGTGCGCTTCCAAGCCGAGCAGGAGCTGGAGCTTCGGGAAAAGTTCAAGAGGTGGGATGGGAGATGTTGGGAAATGTAGTTTTGTGTGTCCATGATACAATAGAGAATGACTTTTGGCTGCTTTCAGACGTCCTCCATCTAAACGCACCAACTACATCAAACATGGCTGCTTGGCGCCGTTCCGTTGCCCCTGGCAACAGCTGACGGAGGAGTGGGAGGAGCTAGTGAGTCTGAGCGAGGACACGGCCAGCAGAGACGACACACCGTTCACTGTTCTGAGGTCAGTCAGTCGAACCGTAATAAGTGTTGTGACTGTATAGCGGATCTCTTTAACGTCCGTCTAGCTCGACCCCGCCGCGGAAACGGCCGTCAGACCTCGCAGTTTAGAGAGCTTTCTGTCCCTCCATTGGAAATGTGTGTACGCTATACTGTCCTTGTCCAGAAAAGAAATAAAAACGTCATCAAAGTAGTCTGTGTGACATCAGTGGGTTAGTTTTGATGTTTTGAAGCATCGAAAATGCATTTTTGTCCAAAAACGACTTTATTCAGCATTGTATTGTCTTCGGTTTTTCAGACGTGTTTCATAATGGACTTCACTGACAGAGATAATCCGCATCGTGATTATTTTTCTTTATTTGGCAAAAAGCAGAACACTTTGTTTTGTCGACAGGATCGAATGATGTATAGCACTCATGTAAGATCAAAATCAGTATTTTGAGTCTCTTTTGAACTTATAAGAAAAATGTGAGCTGATCCCGCCGACCCCAGAGGCTTATGGGTAACCACCCAGCAGAGCATTACAGCAATCATGAAGGAACTGTTCCACATTCGTCAGTGAGAGCATATGGCGTAGTTTAGAGATATTTATAAGATGGAAGAATGCTGTTTTACAGATACTAGACGCATGACTTTCACATGCAAAACATTGGCATCTCCTCCATTCAAGGGAAAGGAAATGCGGAGGAATCAGTTCGGTGTTCGAGCGCTCTCTGAAACATGCCCCCCCCCCTCTCTCTCTCTCTTTTCTCCCATGTTTAATATGGTTTGAGTGTGTTAGCTGGCTAGACAAACATGTCCAAACTAAACTTCCTTTGCAGGAGTCTGAAGGAGCTGCGGCTGCTGTCTGGATGGATCCGGCGTCGACAGCGTCTGCGCGTGACCCCTGACCCCCCTCTGACCCGTCTGCGCGTGACCCCTGACCCCCCGCTGACCCGGCGGGGCGTGACCCCTGACCCCCCACTGACCCCTGCGGCGGCCTCAGCTCTACAGCAGGAGTGCAGGCGGTCTCTCCTCTGGGTGCGTCTGCGTCTGCTGAGTAAAGGCCAGCCGGCGCTGCACGCCATGGTGTGTGTGCCCACGACCTCTGACCTCCAGCTGCTGCGTACAGAGGGTCAGAGCAGCGGCCCGCAGGAGCCGCGACACACAGATCCCCCGAGTGACCCTGCGGATCCGGAGCGTGTCCTGCGGGGTGTGTGTCCTCCTCCTCTGCCCGGGGTCGTGACCCACTGCAGCCGGACGCTACTGGGATGGGTCACGCAGGGCGACTTCTCTCTGACCTCTGGGTGTGGAGAGGCTCTGGCCTTCATCAGCCTGACCGGCCTCACACACACTCTCCTCACGCAGCCACAGGACCAGCGCGGACTCGTGCTCCTGCGCAACCCCTCGTCCCTGCAGTACCGCTTCGCCCTGATCAGCCTCGACACCTGAGCACACACACACACACACACACCCCTCGTCCCTGCAGTACCGCTTCGCCCTGATCAGCCTCGACACCTGAGCACACACACACACACACACACCCCTCGTCCCTGCAGTACCGCTTCGCCCTGATCAGCCTCGACACCTGAGCACACACACACACACACACACACACACACACACACACCCCTCGTCCCTGCAGTACCGCTTCGCCCAGATCAGCCTCGACACCTGAGCACACACACACACACACACACACACACACACCCCTCGTCCCTGCAGTACCGCTTCGCCCTGATCAGCCTCGACACCTGAGCACACACACACACACACACACACCCCTCGTCCCTGCAGTACCGCTTCGCCCAGATCAGCCTCGACACCTGAGCACACACACACACACACACACACACACACCCCTCGTCCCTGCAGTACCGCTTCGCCCTGATCAGCCTCGACACCTGAACACACACACACACACACACACACCCCTGCAGTACCGCTTCAGCTTCATGCATGTCAAACTTCCAAGACCATGTGCTGAAAATGTTTTTTAGTTTTTTGTTTTTTTTTGAGAGACACTCTTTAAATCATAAATTTGTGTTTTTTTCTGCTGGGACTTGAGTGATATTTGATTTTTGAAAACATTTTATTTTGTTTAAAGGTACAATATATGTAAGATTTTTGTAATAAAATATTCAAAAACCACTTTCAGTCGTCGCTAGGCTACATGACAAGCTATCTGGTACTGCGTTGCTCTGTCCCTTTCTATACGTGACGCTGAACTTGAATCCTTGTAGAGGAAGTGTCCATGACGTCAGCCTCGATGAAGGTTTGGGATGTTGGAAAACCTTTCCCACACGAGTCTGACTGCTTAAGCAATGATGTGTTGCTCTCCATTTGTCTCCTGTTTCCAAACAGCCCAAGGCCGTTCGCATCTTAAAGACTATGGAAACCTCAGGGCCGGTTCACATATAGCGCCTAAAAACGCATAGAAAACACTGGGCGCGCCGCATTCTCCATTTTCCAAAGCGCCAGGGCGGTTGCGCTTCAGTTGGTTCTTGTCACATGACCTATTGTGTGCGTATGGTGCGCTTGCGGTATTCTGAAAAGTTGAGATGTTTTTATCTCGACGCGCCGCGGACGCGCATGGAAAAAACGAGCGCACCGCGACCGCATCGCTTCCGTTATGAGCACGCAAACCGCGCGCCTACATTTGAAATGACGAACTTGAGCGCGCAAAAGACACGATATGTGAACCGGCTCTTTAAAGAAGGGAGGAGTTAACACTGGAGCTTTAGTTAAGTCCTTTTTGATTGTTTCGAAAGCATCTTGACATTCCTTAGTCTATGTGCTAGTCGTGGATTGTTTCTTCTTCATGAAGAGATGCTGCTTTCTGACGAATTTCACATCAGATGGAGGACCTGCGCCCAGACACGACCCCAACACATGATGTAGTCAGCCGGATCCGGGCCGTATCCAGACCAGATGGAGGACCTGCGCCTAGTGTGCGCCTCAGTAGGTAAAGTTTATTGTTTGTATTGATTATCCAAAGTGTTCAATTAAACCTCCTCTAGTTTCTGCTCAGGCAACATTAATGATGCAGCATCCAGTGCTGGTCACACACTTTACCTTCATGAGGTGTGTGTGTGTGTGTGTGTGTGAGTGTGTGTGTGTATCAAGTTTTTTTTATTCAATACAAGTCATTTTGTAATGTTTTTCATGTTATATTGTTTATTTAAAAAAAATCACAATGCTCCCATTACACTGAGACAGTTATACATTCAAAATGAACCCTTTTATAAACTCCGTTAGACACACACACACACACACACACACAATCTCAGTCTCACAAACACACTTGTGCACACACACACTCACTCATATTCTCTCTCTCACACACATTGAGTGTTAGTGCTGTTCTCTGTTCCTCCTGAAGGCTCTCTCTCTCTCTCTCTCTGTCTCCCTCTCTCTCTCTCTCTCTCTCTCTCCCTCTCTCCCTCTCTCTCTCTCTCTCTCTCTCTCTCCCTCTCTCTCTCTCTCTCTCTCTCCCTCTCTCTCTCTCTCCCTCTCTCCCTCTCTCTCTCTCTCTCTCTCTCTCCCTCTCTCTCTCTCTCTCTCTCTCTCTCTCTCTCTCTCTCTCTCTCTCTCTCTCTCCCTCTCTCTCTCTCTCTCTCCCTCTCTCTCTCTCTCTCTCTCTCTCTCTCTCTCTCTCCCTCTCTCTCTCTCTCTCTCTCTCCCTCTCTCTCTCTCTCCCTCTCTCCCTCTCTCTCTCTCTCTCTCTCTCTCCCTCTCTCCCTCTCTCTCTCTCTCTCTCTCTCTCTCTCTCTCCCTCTCCCTCTCTCTCTCTCTCTCTCTCTCTCTCTCTCTCTCTCTATGGCTCGTCCTGCTGTATTCCGCTGTTGCAGGTGAATTTAGACGCCAGCGCTCCGTATTTATTGCCGTCTGGCTGCGGCTGCACTTTATCCGTACAACTTTTCCCTGAAAAACACAAACAGGATTATTATTTTATTATAGATGATCGTCACCGTCGGCTCGATGCCTGGACGATCAGGCGTTATCGGGACATACCTGGAATCTGGCCCATAGAAATGAACACGCTGTCCATCTTGATTCTGGGTCGAGCTCGTGCGATCAGGAAAACTCCAGTGAATGCCAGCAGACA
Organism: Pimephales promelas; assembly: GCF_988280905.1. Lineage (NCBI taxonomy): Eukaryota > Metazoa > Chordata > Actinopteri > Cypriniformes > Leuciscidae > Pimephales > Pimephales promelas. The sequence continues at coordinate 36,765,365 of NC_142780.1, forward strand.
CCTGAGCCACACACACACACACACACACACACACACACACACACACACATATCTTAAACCACTAACACACACGTGGAAACGTGTATTGTTATAAATGTAGAAATGCTCACCCGACCACAAACATGATGGTGGATATGACCGATAAACCATTAAATTCTTCATAAAATAAAATGCCTAGAAATACAAATATTTTGTTAGTTATGTTTGTGTGTCTAGGGAAGAAACACAAGTGAAACACCTTTGACCTCGACTGACCGGCGACGACGGCGCTGGCGGTGAAGAACACGTAGTTGATGGGCACGATCTCCGTGGCGTCGAACAGCTTCATGGCCTGATTCAGAAACCTGCGGCGATCGAAGAGACGAGCGGGATTATTCCCAGCAAAAAACTGAGCTGTGTGTGTGTGTGTGTGTGTGTGTGTGTGTAAGACGTACTTGATCTGGAAGGCGCAGGAGGTGATCATGATGATGAACATGATGTAGAAGATGGGATAGGTGAGCTGTAAATGACTTCCTCTGATTGTCTCCGTGATCATTCCTGAAACGGCCTTCACTGAGATCACCGTCACCGACGCTGCAACACACACACACACACACACACACACACACACACACACACACACACACACACACACACACACACACACACACCATCACTACTCCACGCATCAGGATCAATCACTATCAGACTCGACTGAAGTGTTTCTCTGCCAAACCACCCATTACAAACAAACCAAACAAACAAACCATTAGAGCATTACAGTAATCTCGCCTTGAGGGCATGAACGCATGAACGAACTGTTCCACATTCGTCGATGAGAGCATATGGAGTAATTTAGAGATATTTTTAAGATGGAAAAATGTGTTTCTACAGATACTAGACACATGACTTTCAAATGAGAGATTGCTATCAAACTAATGCCATGTTTCCTAATGATATCTCCTAATGTTAGCATGTACAGAGAGAACAGCAGCGGTCCTAGTACTGAGCCTTGTGGTACGCCATACTGAACTCGTGATCGATAGGACATCTCTTCATTTACTGCTAGAATACAAGTGTGACTATTTTTTGCAGGACCATTTAACCTGTTTTTTTAATTTGTTTGTTTTTTTTGTTCACATCACAAGTGCCAAAACCTTAATTCGGACTAGGGTTAAACCAGCTTCTGTTGGATCTCAAGCCCTAATGAAAGGATCCAGACACTTTCTCATCATCTTCAGTCTCATCCGTATATAAGGAGAGCAGAATGTGTTCTCACCGAGTAACGCCACCATGACCATGATGATCACGATGTGCTTCATGTTCCTGCACTTGTACAGATACATCAGGATAGCAAAGAGAATCGCCTCGAATGCCTGCAGAGAGACAGATCAAACACTCCTTCTCAAGCTCCACAGCACTTGCATCACAGTTGTGTTTGTCCAATGGCTTCTTGATCGGGTCAATGTGTGATGAGATGAAACTCACAAAGTAGATGAGAAAGATCCAGCTGACCAGCGAGCGCTCCACCATGTTGGCCGTCACATGAGGGGATGCATGAGGGGCAAAGGTCACCAGAAAGTAGGTGCCGGTCAGAGCTAAAGCTCCTCCTGTGAACGAAACAGCTTTAATACAAGACCGTCATGACCGTGTGTTGGTGTTATATTATGAATCCAGTGTTGGGTTTCATCTGGAGTTTGTGGAAGACAGGTCTGTTTCCAACTGATATTCCTAAATGATCCTCAGATCAACTGAATTAGCATCACACACATATGATTCAGTGTGTGACACAGTGTGTGTGTGTGTGTGTGTGTATTAGGAGTGATTGTTAGTGTCCAGCAGTCATGAGTTTGATTCCCAGAAAAGAAATGAACTGATGTGAAATTATCCCTGTAGCTCAATAATAATTGGTGGAATTGGCAATGTTGCAAACTCCCCCCAGTCCTACTTTATGGTTTATAATATAACTTTGAGTTTAATTATCTTACAGTACAACAATAGAAGACAAGAACTGAAGGCGTTTATATTATGAATCTGATCTCACCGAGGATATCTGAAGCACGTAACGTTTCCTTGAGGAACAACACAGAAATAACACCACTTGCTGAAAGAGAAGAGCCAACGTCACAAGCTTTAAACACCATTAGAAGAGTAAAATACTGAGTGTGGTGTTTTTCTGTCCCTGATGTGGTGTTTTTCTGTCCCTGATGTGGTGTTTCTCTGTCCCTGATGTGGTGTTTCTCTGTGATTTACCAATGACAGACACACAGCCGAGGGGAGCGATGAGCGAGGCAGGAGCAAATCCATACGCAGCAAAGTTTCCCAGTTCTCCCAATCCCATGAGCAAGATCCCACACCACCACAGACGACTGGTGTAGTACGGCTTCGTCCCGCGCTGAGACTGACGCATGTGTGTGTATTTCTGCACAGCAAACACCAGCAGAGATCTAAACACTGAAACTCTGAGGAACAGATGATTGTGAGTGTATGTTAACGAGTGTGTTGAGGTTCACCTGGATATTTAAGGAGATGCTGATGAGGAAGTTTCCACACACTGCAATGCAGATCCCCACAATATAGCTCTGGGAACACAAAACATCAGCTCATAGACCACAGAAACACTGATCCTGAAACAACACTCCTATCAAAGGCAGTCAAGAACGTCAAAAATTTATTCTAAATTTATGAGGAAACAGTAGGCTGATAAATAATGTGTAGGGAAAGATGGGACTGACCACAGCAGTAAAGTCAAACAATACACTGAATTTATTCTCAGATTAGAGGCTGTAGTTTGAGTTTAATCTTTGGTTAGAGGCTGTTTTAGCTGTAGTTTGAGTTTAATCTCAGATTGAGTTTAATCTCAGATTAGATGCTGTAGTTTGAGTTTAATTTTAGATTAGATGCTGTTTTATCAGTAGTTTGAGTTTAATCTCAGGTTAGATGCTGTATCTTTAGTTTAACCTCAGACACTGTTAATTCTGTACCTCCATCTTGGATCTTCACCTGTAGTTCCCACAAGGCTTGTAAAGCGAGTGAATAACCACATTCACAAACACACTGCACAAGCGAAAATAACAACAGACACAACTTCAGCACATCTGTGTGTGTGTTCAGCTCTTTAAAGCTCCATGATCAGTTTTACAGAGGTCCATAATATAATCCTCACACAGATATCATATCTTATATTACATGATGTACAACCACGTATCTCCCTGAGACATAAAAAACAACTAAAATCCATACGCATGTCAAATGACATACAGGGAATCAAATCCTTCACGTTGCTGAAAGGCCATAACAACAAATACTTTATTTGACTTCCAGAGAGAATACACACAGAGACAAATCTTCAGAAGAATTTATCACTTCCATAAGATGAACTTTCCAAACATAATCTCATAAGATAACATCCTGACATCAAACATTAATAGCTATTTGACAATTAGCAACCACTCAACAGGGCATAAAAATAACAAGACTGACAATAAAAAAATTAGAGGCTCAGTCACACTTATTGTTATAAAAACAGCAGTTATGAGTAGAAATACATACGGTTTCTCCGGTACAGGAACGAGAGGCAGTGCTGGGACTTTCTGTGTGTGTGTGTGTGTGTGTGTGTGTGTGTGTTCATACTTACAGGACTCTTTGTGCAGGCCAGGACAATAGTGTTCTGTGAGTGTGTGTGAGCTGTACTGGATGGACAGTAGATCTATTATCCTACATTACAGCACATTCTTGCATGATGATAACACTACGAATGTGTGTTTAAATGTATTATTGTAAAGTTTAGACTAGAGTAACAGAAGTGGCCTACAGTAACAACAAATCAAAATGGCTCATCATTATCATCTTAAAGATGACTTTAAAAAAATGATAAAGAATAGTATTATTTACAGAAAAAGTTGGTCATCTCTCCTGATAATATATAATGATATTCATTCATTTTCCAGGTAATTTGATCCAGATGTTTTTTTTTTCTTTTTCTCGGAGATTCCCCTAATTATGATCATGAACAGCGAGAATGAGATGCAGGTTTGATAAAGACACTTGTTGTGTGTCAGAAGACACGCCCATCACGACAATGTGGGATTTTTAACAGAAGTGAGGGGAAGTCATCAGCGCTTTATTATTTTAATCTGGCACAATGTTGTTTTATTTTATTTTTCAGAATGTTTTTGTCTCCGTCATTTGCTGGATTCTATGTCGTCACTGTCGTGCACGCGCCTGCAGCTGTGCGCGTGTTGAGAAACGCTGGAATATCGCGGTGAGTTTATGACGATCATAATCATCTCACATATGAATCATATCCGCAGAGACGACATGTGAATTAAACGCGCGTTTAGAGCGGAATCACCGGTTTCATCGCGAGGATCGATCGAGCTGTTCGAGATTCACGTTCAGATCAAACCTTTCTGTGAGGAAATCTGATAGAGATGGAGATAATGATTCAGTCGTGTGGTCGTGTGTGTGTGTGTGTGTGAGAGAGAGAGAGAGAGAGAGAGAGAGAGAGTGTGTGTGTGTGAGTGAGTGAGTGAGAGAGAGAGTGAGTGTGTGTGTGAGAGAGAGTGAGTGAGTGACTGTGTGTGTATGTGTATGTGTGTGTGTATGTGTATGTGTTTGTATGAATGTAGAATATCTGTAAATGGTTTTCTCATGGTCTGCTCCGTGTGTGTGTGTGTGTGTGTCTCCAGATCAGCAACTGAATCTCCCAGTGACTCCCGGTTTTCCTCAGTCATGATCGGCTCGATCCGCATTAATGTGGGAGGATTCCGGCGCCGGCTTCTCTCCACTCGACTCTCCCGTTTCCCCGAGACCCGACTCGCTCGCTTGCTGAGCTGTCGATCCAGGGAGTCGATCCTCGAGCTGTGCGACGACTACGACGAGTCTGAGAGCGAGTTCTACTTCGACCGTAATCCCACGCTCTTCCCGTACGTCCTGCACTTCTACAACACGGGAAGACTTCACGTCATGGAGGAGCTCTGCATCTTCTCCTTCAGTCAAGAGATCGAGTACTGGGGCATCGACGAGCTGTTCCTCGACTCCTGCTGCAGGTTAGAGGCTGTAAATCTCAGATCAGAGACTGTAGTTCGAGATAAATCTCAGATTAGAGACTGAGTTTGTTCTCAGATTGACTTTAATCTCAGATTAGATGCTGTAGTTTGAGTTTAATTTTAGATTAGATGCTGTTTTATCTGTAGTTCGAGTCGAGATTAATCTCAGGTTTGACACTGTAGCTTTAGTTTAATCTCAGATACACTGTTAATTCTGTTTCTCTATCCTGGATCTTCACCTGTAGTTCCCACAAGGCTTGTAAAGCGAGTGAATAACCACATTCACAAACACACTGCACAAGCGAAAATAACAACAGACACAACTTCAGCACATCTGTGTGTGTGTTCAGCTCTTTAAAGCTCTATGATCAGTTTTACAGAGGTGCATAATATAATCCTCACACAGATATCATATCTCATACTACATGAGACAGAAACCACAACAATCCCATACAGGGAATCAAAACCATCACGTTGCTGGAAAGCCGTAACAACGGTATTTGCATGTGCCTTGCAGGAGCAGCTACCACTGCCGGAGGATGGATCCGGATCAGGCCCGGGACGACGGGAGCGAAACCGCAAGCTCAACCTCATCGTTCGGCGAGATCATGGAGTTCTACAGCGACGCCGGGAAATTCGACAAGCAGCTTCTAGGGAGCGTTCGCCGGAGAATCTGGTTAATGCTGGACAATCCCGGCTATTCCCTTCCCAGTCGCCTCATCAGTGTGTTCTCCATCCTGGTCCTGTTGGGCTCCATCGCCAGCATGTGCATGAACAGCATGAGCGAGTTCACTCGGGAAGATCCGCGCTTCCAGACCGTGGAGAATTTGGGAATAGCCTGGTTCACTTTCGAGCTTCTGGCTCGACTCTCCGTGGCTCCGGATCTCCTCCGATTCTTCGCGCATCCGCTAAACCTGATCGATCTGGTGTCCATCCTACCCTTCTATCTGACGCTCGTGATTGATCTGGTTGCGGAAAGCAGTCCTGCGCTGGCTAATCTGGGAAGAGTCGCGCAGGTGCTCCGGTTGACCAGGATCTTCCGGATCCTGAAGCTGGCTCGCCACTCCACGGGCCTGCGGTCTCTGGGAGCCACGCTCCGGAACAGCTATCGGGAGATCGGGCTCCTCCTGCTGTATCTCTCCGTCGGAGTCTCCTTCTTCTCCGTCATGGCCTACACCCTGGAGAAGGAGGAGAACGAGGGATTGAACACCATCCCGGCCGGCTGGTGGTGGGCCACGGTTAGCATGACCACTGTGGGATACGGAGACGTCATTCCCGGATCCGTCGTGGGGAAGCTCACGGCGTCGGCCTGCATATTAGCGGGAATACTGGTCGTGGTGCTTCCCATCACGCTGATATTTAATAAGTTTTCCCTGTTTTATAAGAGGCAGAAGCAGCTGGAGATCATCATGAGGAGCTGCGAGTTCGACCGGGGAATGAAGGAGCCTCCGTCTGTCAATCTGAGGAATTATTACGCTCATAAAGTCAAGACGCTGATGGCCAGTCTGTCCAACATGAGCCGCAGTTCTCCCAGCGATCCCAGTCTGAGCGGCTCTCTGCGTTAGCCGTGCCGTCTGCCTCACGTGTTCCTAGTCTGAGCTCGGTACGACTGATGAACCTGGATGTAGTGTTTACATGACCCCTGAACATGTGATCGGGTTGATGTGTGTGTTTATATGTCACAAGCTTAAATCGGGAAACATGTTTGACATGCGCGAATATACAGTTTCTCCGACACTGGTTCTTTATTTGTTTTAAATAGCAGACTTGATATCCGTCTCTGGTCATGATGAGTAGACATGAGCGCATGAGCCGCTGTGCCGCTGCTTATATTCATCACACAGTTAAACTGCCCAAACCCAGTGGTGTGTGTGTGTGTGTGTGTGTGTTGAGGTTCTGTGTGTTGTGATGTGTGTCACACGGGTGTTCTTGTGCCCTTGTTCTGTGCCTTTCACAAACCCAGTGTCTGAATCGGGTATTAATGGGCAGAAACGTGTTTGTTACATGTGTGGATTTGTGATATTTCCAGCTCATAATTTTATTTTCCCTTTTACTTGAAAATAATTTATCCTGATTTAAGACTGTTAAGATGTTTTGCTTTGTGTGATGTTTACCATGATACCTTTACAGGTGTGTGTGTGTGTGTGTCATCATCCTCATCAGTGGGACTCTGTCTCCCTCTGCTGGAGAAGAGACGCAGTGCGGGAGCCGTGAGGAGAGTGATGGAGTCTGAGAGTGTCTACAGCTGTAAACATCACAGTTTAACTGGAGTACAGAGAGCAGAACAGCAGCTGAGGCTCATGGGAAGAGAAGTGAGCTATTAGTTGTTCTAGTGATGGGAAATCTGGTTCTTTTCCACGAACCGGTTCTTTCGGACAGTTCGTTTCAATGAACCGGTTCACCAGTTCTTTTACGTCCTCGCGTAATGACGTCAGTTCTATCGTCCCGGCGAATAAAAATACAAATGAATTTGAATCATAACTTCAGTTAAATATTAGTAATCATCGTCATAATCATCTTAGATGAGTATCTTACATTTACGTTTGGCAAATGAACCCTGTCCAGGCGATGTGCAAACGCGGATGTTTTACATGTTTTGAAAATAAAAGTGAATAAAGTGGCCTTTTGTTTGATTTGTTATTACAGACTGATCTCATGAAGTAGCGTGTGTATGACACGCCAATTCGTATTTCCATTTTTGGCGTGCTATCAAGACGCATAATCGCCTTTCAGCGTGTTTATGAACGCCGTTGACTTAACGTTATATAAATATATGACTTACCTCAACCCCGTCCCTAAACCTAACCGTCACTGGGGTTAATGGCATTTATGACTGGAGATTTGACTGCGTGTGCAGACACGCGGAATGACGAGGACGTTAACGGCGTAGACATACACGCGGATACACGCGGATAGCTCAAAATGCGTAGAGACTCGAAAGTGGTGTATATGTTTACGCAAAAGTCATGATGTCATGTTGGTTATTAAATAATCTTGCATTTCGGCTCCTTATCCCCATCCTCAGTTCGCCTGGGCTCATGGATCCGCATATGGAAGTACAACAAACAAAAAAGCTTATTGAATTGCACTACTTAAAATTTTTAGAAAACGTTGATTTAGCCTGAATATTAGAACAAGCACAACTTACAGGTCCCACCCCCTTGCTACGACAGGAATATCAGTGGATTACCGATTGATAATCTCCGTCTGCAGTCAGTCTCCTCACCAGCAGGGGCGCCAGCGGTGGTTAAAGAAGACTATAGAGCAACAGGTGAGAGACGAATTTACAGAAACAGCAAGCGGTAAGTGGTTGATGATCAGGGCCAGTTTATATATGCGAAAAGCTGATAAAGACACAAAAGCTGTTTTTACATTGAAGTCTTCACTGTTAGTGTTGCACATATAAGCAGTTTTATATCGTGACAGAGATTATAATGTTATTCCCCAAAACTGATTTACATTTAGTCATTCAGCAGACGCTTTTATCCAAAGCGACTTACATCTGAGGACTAAACCAAGCGAGTCATTGTGAAGGGCAAAAACAACACAAGAAGTGCTCACAATACAAAGTTTAGACATTGCTCAGAGTAGCATAAGCCAGATAAGTGAAGGTTTAAAGGAAAAGGAAAGAATTAAAAATAATAATAATTATGTTAAGTGCTCTCGAAAGAGATGAGTTTTCATTTGTCTTTTGAATGCCGTCGGGGATTCTGCATTCCGGATGATGATGATGATGAAGATGGGCAGATCACTCCTCCAGCATGGAGCCGTGAGTGAGTGAGAATGTTCTGGAAAGTGATTTTGTGGCTCTCTGTGATGGCACCATGAGCCGTCGCTCATTGACTGATCGTGGGCTTCTGCTGGGGATGTAGACTCGTAGGAGCGAGTGAAAGTAAGAGGGAGCTGAGCCAGTGGGCGATCTGTAAGCAAGAGTCAACGACTTGATCTTGATGCGAGCAGCGAGTGTCAGCCAGTGCAGAGAGATGACCAGAGGAGTGACGTGAGTGACGTCGTTGAAGACCAGACGAGCAGCAGCTGCATTCTGGATCATCTGTAGAGGTTTCGTTGCACATGATGGAAGTCCAGCCAGAAGAGCATCGCAGTAATCAAGCCTAGAGATGACCAGGGCCTGGACGAGAATCTGTGTCGGCTGCTCAGATAGGAAAGGCCTGATCTTCCTGATGTAGCAAACCTGCATGATGGAGCTGTCTTTGTAATGTGGTCTGAGAAGGTCAGCCGATCATCAAAGATCACTCCAAGATTTCTGACCGACCTTGATGGGGTGATTGAGGAAGAATCGAGCTGGAGAGTGAAGTTGTGCTGTAGAGACGGGTTGGCAGGGAGGACGAGGACCTACCTGTGAGATTCAAACCAGTGGAGGGAAGATCCAGTGATGAGAGAGTGGACAGAAGGATCTGATGATCCACCGTGTCGAAGGCAGCAGACAGATCCAGGAGGAAGCAGCTTTAGCGATCCGGTGACCGACAGTAATGCAGTCTCGGTTGAATGGCCTTTCTTGAAGCCTGATTGGTTGACGTCCAGCTGGTTGTTCAGAGACAGGAAAGATGATACGGGGTTGAAAGCAACTCGTTCAAGTGTTTTCCCAATGAATGGTGGGAGAGAGACAGGTCTGTAGTTCTCTAAAAGTGATTAGTTTAGCGTTGGTATTTTAAGCAGTGCAGTTACCCGAGCCTGCTTAAATGCTGTAGGAACAATGCCAGTGTGTAGGGAAGAGTTTATGATGTGTGTGAGCGCCGGTGGAACTGTGGGAGAGATTGCTTGGAGCAGATGTGATGGGAGTGTGAGGGGATGGGGTCTAGAGGGCAGGAGCACTGGAGAGGAGAAGCTTAGATACGTCTTCCTCAGTTAGTGGGGTGAAGGAGAAGAGAGGGTTACTGGCTGTGGGAGAGGGTAGTCTGGGTTCCTGTGTGTGTGACGCTGAGAACTGACTGCTGATAGTTGTAGTTTTGTTAATGAAGAAGTTAGCAAAATCATCAGCAGTTAGCGAGGAGGTGGGTGGTGGAGGTGGACAGAGGAGAGTTGCATGTCTTGAAAAGTGAACGTGTGTTAGAGACGCTGTTGATCTTGTTGTGGATTTTGATTTTGTAGCATGAACATCAGTAGAAAGGGCAGAGATCGGTACCTGCTGAGGTCAGATGTTCTTTTGATTTGTGCCGTTTCCTCTCCGCTGCCTTTAGTTCAGTCCGGTGTTCACGGAGAACCTCAGATAACCAGGGGCTGGAGGTAGTAGCGCGTGCTGCTGAAAATACACATTTATGTGCCTTCAGCTCCATACTAAAGCAGAAAACAGGGCTGTGACATCATACTGTGACCTCTGACCCCGAACACTCGCTCACACTCTCAGTGTTTCCCACTAGATGCAGGACCTGATGGGCCCCCTGATGCAGGACCTGATGGGCCCCCTGATGCAGGACCTGATGGGCCCCCTGATGCAGGACATGATGGGCCCCCTGATGCAGGACCTGATGGGCCCCCTGATGCAGCTCTGCCTGGAGGCCCTGCTGAGAGAACAGCCACAGCTGCTCGATGGAAAGCAGGTGTGTGTGTGTGTGTGTGTGTGTGTGTGTGTGTGACCAGCTAACTCAATTAGTGCTGAAAAATAGATGACCACATCACACACTCATCTGAACTTCTCGTTTGACCCGTCACGTCTGCGATTCAGGCACAGATGGAGTGTTTTCATGAACTGGAAGTGACAGTAGTGTGTGTGTGTGTGTGTGTGTGTGTGAGAGAATGACACTTCTGCTGTCTTAATGCTGTCATGTTAATCACTTCAAACATCGCCGCATGTTCTCATGATGTGTGTCAGGAGGAATGTCTGAGAGGAGAGATGAAAGTAATCAGAGAGTGACCTGAAGGTCTGAGTGTTCAACACACTCCACTGTTGTGTTCCTCTGAAGACTGAACATCTTTAGGTTTATGACATGAGGGCGAGTAACTCATGATGACAGAATAATGATTTATGTGATGTATGATGAATTAATGCTCACTCGCCACTAGTTGTGTTGTTCTGTCTGTTTCTGTGCAAGTTACAGTGTCCATAATGTGCGTCACCTTTGTGTGTGTGTGTGTGTGTGTGTGTGTGCTTGATTTAGGGATCAGACTAGTTAATCTCAGAGCATGAGTGGACTGAATGCAACAGCTACACACACACACACACACACAGCGCAGGAAATGATGCGTATCTCGGAGTATGTACTCATACGGGAGCAAATAGGAGGAAGGATTATGTGTGTGTTTTATTTCTTGAGCTATAACTGATGATGACGATGATGATGAGGGGGTGATGCTGAAGGACACGTGTGTGTGTGTGTGTGTGTGTGTGTGTGTGTGTGTGTGTCTGAAGGTTTCAGACATGTGAATCCCTGCTGTATCTAGAACATTCTCTCTGAGGGCCTGAAATAGCAGCGCAGACACTGACTGGTGTTAACTAATCAGTGCTCATTAACCCATCGTCTCACACACACACACACACTACACAATGCTCTTCTACAGAGTGTGCAAATGATGATGTTTGAGTTCTTATATACACACACCTGTACGAGCAACTATACAACACACCTGTGCATCTCTGAGCTATGCCGCGGTTAACCTTCATCTTTCCCGAAAGCCCTAAAATTATACTAAATTTCATTTTGATAACCACAAAAGTCCTCAAATCCATTAAAAAAAGATTTGTGTGTATATTTGTGGTTCAAGTGCGACAAAAGTCCTGAGGTCTTGGACCCTCTGATGAACACTCAATTTCTAAAAAATAAATGAATTTAAGCTGAGGGAATGATGAGGGTTAATCCGAGAGCATGTGTTTGTCTCGCACTGCATTGTGGGAGTGTGTTCGTCTCGCACTGCATTGTGGGAGTGTGTTTGTCCAGCACTGCATTGTGGGAGTGTGTTTGTCTCGCACTGCATTGTGGGAGTGTGTTCGTATCACACTGCATTGTGGGAGTGTGTTTGTCTCGCACTGCATTGTTGGAGTGTGTTCGTCTCGCACTGCATTGTGGGAGTGTGTTTGTCTCGCACTGCATTGTGGGAGTGTGTTTGTCCAGTACTGCATTGTGGGAGTGTGTTTGTCTCGCACTGCATTGTGGGAGTGTGTTTGTCTCGCACTGCATTGTGGGAGTGTGTTCTTATCACACTGCACTGTGGGAGTGTGTTCGTCTCGCACTGCATTGTGGGAGTGTGTTCGTCTCGCACTGCATTGTGGGAGTGTGTTCGTCTCGCACTGCATTGTGGGAGTGTGTTCGTCTCGCACTGCATTGTGGGAGTGTGTTGGAGTGTGTTTATCTTGCACTGCATTGTGGGAGTGTGTTTGTCTCGCACTGCATTGTGGGAGTGTGTTTGTTTCGCACTGCATTGTGGGAATGTGTTTGTCTCGCACTGCATTGTGGGAGTGTGTTGGAGTGTGTTTATCTTGCGCTGCATTGTGGGAGTGTGTTTATCTTGCGCTGCATTGTGGGAGTGTGTTTGTCTCGCACTGCATTGTGGGAGTGTGTTCGTCTCACACTGCATTGTGGGAGTGTGTTCGTCTCACACTGCATTGTGGGAATGTGTTCGTCTCGCACTGCATTGTGGGAGTGTGTTCGTCTCGCACTGCATTGTGGGAGTGTGTTCGTCTCGCACTGCATTGTGGGAGTGTGTTGGAGTGTGTTTATCTTGCACTGCATTGTGGGAGTGTGTTTGTCTCGCACTGCATTGTGGGAGTGTGTTTGTTTCGCACTGCATTGTGGGAATGTGTTTGTCTCGCACTGCATTGTGGGAGTGTGTTGGAGTGTGTTTATCTTGCACTGCATTGTGGGAGTGTGTTTATCTTGCGCTGCATTGTGGGAGTGTGTTTGTCTCGCACTGCATTGTGGGAATGTGTTCGTCTCGCACTGCATTGTGGGAATGTGTTCGTCTCGCACTGCATTGTGGGAATGTGTTCGTCTCGCACTGCATTGTGGGAATGTGTTCGGCGGGCCACGAGAGAGAGTGTGCCGTATCTTGGAGCTGCGCCCGTCTGCTATCAGCGCAGATAATCCAGCGCTAGTGAAGAGTCTCTGACCCTGAGAACACACACCTAATGCCTTTATAATGCAACCTTTTACCGAAGCAGCCTTTGTCCTAAACACACACACACACGAATCAAGGTGACATGATATGATCGTCATTAGACGTCCACAGAGACATTAGCGCCCGTAATGCCTTCCTAACACACACTCCCGCTCGGAGCTCATTCTCCAAACTCCTATAGCAACATGAGTGTGTCTGCGCTAATCACACACACCTTCTGCCAGGCAGTGTGTTTATGGCCAGCGGAGACAGACCGACACACAGACAGAGAGAGAGGAGGGCGAGCGAGGGCCATCGTGACGCCGGGGAGTCGTCGGTCTCGGCGATGGAGTGTGTGATACGAGCCGTTATCTTATCAGTGTCATCAGGAGATGCACAGGCGGCCGATAAGACGAGCTGCGGTGAACACACACTCCGGCGAGACACAAGACTGAGTCCTTCACTTACATTACGACTGAGATGCTCGATTAACCTTTAAGCGCAGCTTTGAGCCCACACTGTCTCTACTCTGAAGTTTATTCTTGTCAATCTGAATCCGGAGCGTCTGCGGGACTCGTCCGCCGTCTCCTGATGGGTGCTCGCGCCTCGGCCGAGATCTTCATGTCTTCATTTCTTCAGCCGAAAACATATTACGGTTTTTGAGGGAATCCTGATCTCGTAACGTGTGTCGCATCACAGCTCGTGCAAGACCAGCGTTAGTGGATAAAGTATATAAATGTGTGTTTTGTTGTAAATTTCGCTGGTTTGTGTAGATCAGACTCTTATTCCTCGGCTGGATCGTGTCGAGACTTTGAAGCTGCACTGAAACTCACATCTGACCTTCGACCCGTTGGACCCCATTGAAGACACTATGTGGAGAAATCCTGGTGCGTTTATTTATTTATTTGACCAGGAAAGTCCTGTTGAGATACAATACCTCTTCTACCAGGAGTCCTGGCCCAGAACAAGACAAGAATTATGAAATAGTACAAACAACAAACAACACAACATAATAAACAAACGCAAAATACCCATATCTGACAAACAATTCACATCCTGATCAGCCATTAAAACATTTACACCGCTCCATAAAACAGGCTTTAGAGTGTGTCTAAACACAGCGAGAGATGTGCGCGCTTCATGCATCGTTGACCATAATTACTAAAGCCGATCTACATATTTCTGTATGGATGATTGGCATCTTGACTAAAAGTTTGTGTTGATCTAGTATTAGATTCTAGTACAGTGTGTCACCAAACTAGATATAATATATACTGGGGTCATTTACCCAGGAAAGCTGGTAAAATAAAAATCAACATAATAATAATAATAGGTTTAATAGGTTATAATAGGTTTATATATAGCACCTTTCAGAAAACTCAAGGTCGCTTTACAGTAAAGTACAAATAAACATAACTTGGAAACAATACAAATAAATTGAGATGGATAACCTAATAGATAGTGGTACATAAACATCAAGGAAAACAAGAAGCAAAACACGATCTTTCCTCCTCAAGCTCGTTTTACTCAAAAACCTTAATTTCCTTTCGACTGAAGAAAGAAAGACGTGAACATCGTGGAGGACGTGAGCCGGGAGAGTAAACTATCGGGAGACAAAGAAGTGAACTAGTCCGTTAAAGCGACGAAACTGCCTAATATAGTTATCGTTATCGTTATAGTTATCTTCATAGTTAGGGTTAGGGTTATGGTTATAGTTATCGTTATTATTATAGATATTGTTATAGTTATCGCTATAGTTATCATTATAGTTATTGTTATCGTTATAGTTATCGTTAACGATATCATTATAGTTTAGTTATAGTTATCGTTATAGTTTAGTTATAGTTATCGTTATAGTTATCGTTATAGTTTAGTTATCGTTTTCGTTATCGTTATAGTTATCGTTATAGTTATCGTTATAGTTATCGTTATAGTTTAGTTATAGTTATCGTTATCGTTATTATTATAGTTTTCGTTATTGTTATCGTTATAGTTATCGTTATAGTTATCACACTTAAGAACGATGATTATCAGCATGGATGTCTTTCTCAGAAGTGGACACTTGGCTGTGGCAGCACACAGTGTTCATTTACAACAGCCTTTCTCTGATTGGTGTGTGTAAGAGTGTGTGTAAGAGTGTGAGTACCAGTGTTGTCCTCCAGTGGTCCGGCTCGGCGCTGCGGTCCCGGGATGAGCTGGGAATAACGCACGGCTCCTCCCTGCCAGCTTTATTACGAGCAAAGGTCTCCAGCAGCTGGCACTGTGAGGTCCACTATCTTATCTCCCATCGGCCGTAAATCCTGCCCTGAGGACGGCGGCGACAGACAGCAGAGGAACATCTTCTTTCTGACCTTCACACGTCCTGAGAGCCGAGAGAAACACTCAACGCTGGAGGAGTGAACCACACTTTCTTATCTGATTACATTCATGCAAAGTCATGCGTGCCTCAAATCCACTTACAATAACAGCATTCTCGTCTCGTCGTCTAATATCTTAGGATCACACAACTCAATCCTTTACACTTTAAAACGTTTGATTTGCTGTAGAATGGATGCCCGGATCTTAAATGTTTGAAATCTTTAACACTGTTCACTGGTAGCAGGAGTTTACTGGGCCATCTCGCCATTTAATCACCAATTAACTACTGTAAACTGTTATCTTTGGGGAGACACACCTTTGAACGCTATCGTGGATCAGCAGCGAGTGACAGAAGGCGGTAAAACTCTTCACAGAATTCACTGTGACATTCAGACGGGTTGGGAAACTTACTTTTAAAAGGATTGCAATGTTGCTTTACCCCTTAAAAAAGAACTAATTGCGTTACTTTGTTACTTTTTCATGGAAAGTAATGCATTACATGACTTTAGCGTTACTGTTCTGACCTGGGCTTGGCTTGTTTGTTTTTTTTAAATGTATATTTTTTAAAATGTAAAGGCCCTTTCACACCAGAAGTGTGTTGTATCTCACTGTTTTTGTTCATTTTGAGTGAGTGAGATGGGTAAACGCTGCTCACATTTATTCGGAAACTAAGAATATCCATCATGTTTACACAGCGAACACAATGCCTGTGAACGCACGGTTTCTCAGTCAGAAGTTAGGATGTGGACAGGAGAGCTGGAATGGGAAAACTGACTTGTTTGAAAAAGTAACTCGGATATTTCGAAGTAATGTGTTACTTTACTAGTTACTTGAAAACAGTAAATCTGATAAGGAAACTGAAGTTGCTTGTACAGAGATTCAGTCTCATCGCCGGCTCAGCCGAGCTCGTGGACACACACACACACACACACACACATGCGCAGGAGAGTGCGTAAATCTGGTGATTGACCCAGCTGACATCGGCCGCTCAGTGGAAGGCTAGTTGTGCTGAACTGATATGATTTATCTTGAAGGTCTGATAAAAACATGACTCCACCATTGAGTTTATTGTGCTGGGAATCTTGTGTGCTGTCATTCAGTTCAGGGCTGAGATTATATTGCTGGGATTATGAATGATGATGTTGTTGTGTTAAGGTTAGTTGGAGTGTGTTTTTGAGAAAATGTGCATTCTGTAACACACCGAGGCTGTTTCGCAAACGGCGTCATAAACTACTGTTTTACTGTCATAAAGCGAGGTGTGTTTATGGCCGTGTGTATCTGCATCTGTGCTCACACTCTTTTATAAGCAGCTTGTTAAAAATCAAATGCAAATGTTATTGAATTAAAGAGCAAACATTCGCTGCTGGTCTTTACGGACGCGTGAACGAGTGTGTGCCGAACGCTGATTGTTGCTCAGATCTGATTCTGTGCAGGTTTGATGTTTCGTGTTGTCGGCAGTGAGACGATGTGTGTTTATCTGCTGGTGAAAGGAGTGTGTGTGCTCATGTCACGTTCTGGCCGTCGCTGGTGGAAAACACTGTAGGAAGTCATGATCGGACACCTCTCAGTTCTCCTTCAGGTCCTGTAGCTCAGTCCGTCTCAGATCGCCCAAAAAAGTGTGACAGTTGGTTGCTCGGCAATTGCTTATTTTCCTAATTTCTTTTTGTAAATAATTATTGCAAAAATATTTTATGAAAATAACTTGACAATGAAAACTGGTCAAGCATCCTCTACTGAAGCCCTTTAAACGCTCCAAGCCCTCGGACACACGAGGCGTTTAGATTGGCAGAAACTAACAGAAATGCTTGTCCAAAAGCAACAAGAAAAGTGTCTCTCTTCAGTTACAGCAGCGTTCAGTGTGTGTGTGTGTGTGTGTGAACATGAGCTCAGTGTGTGTGTGTGTGTGTGAACAGCGCGTCTCGTAACAGCAGCAGTTTCTAGCACTACAGCGGGAGAACAGATTGGGCTTTAGGGACGAGTGCATGATCCAGTTTCTGCTGTAGTCCGGTCGGTCACTGAGTCTCAGCAGGTCCAGATGACCCGATGATGACGCACACTCGCACACGGGTCCAGCTGTGTGTGTGTGTGTGTGTGTGTGATTCTGCTTCATGTCACACAGACCTCATATGTCACGTCTCTTATTGCTGGATGATCTCATATGATCTGAAACACACGGCAAGATCAGGATTACAAACACTCGTGGTTCTGTATCAGGAAAACACAAGCATTTATTGACAGGCAGTGCATCATGACTGCACACACGCACGCTTCTGAGAGTAAAACACTCCTAAAGCACAGAGAACTGCAGAATCCCACAGAATCAGATGCATTTCTGGGTTTGGAAGCGAAATAGACTGACACAGATGTGAGACAGGTGTGTATTGGTGTGAGACAGGTGTGTATGGTTTGTTGACTGAGGATGCTCAAAATACTTTTCTATTTTTTCCTGGTTAGTTGACTGGTTGGTTGACTAGTTAGTTGACTGGTTGGTTGACTGGTTAGTTGACTGGTTGGTTGACTGGTTGGTTGACTGGTTGGTTGACTGGTTAGTTGAATGGTTGGTTGACTGGTTAGTTGACTGGTTAGTTGACTGGTTGGTTGACTGGTTGGTTGACTGGTTAGTTGACTGGTTGGTTGACTGGTTGGTTGACTGGTTGGTTGACTGGTTGGTTGAATGGTTGGTTAACTGGTTAGTTGACTGGTTAGGTGACTGGTTGGTTGACTGGTTGGTTGACTGGTTGGTTGACTGGTTAGTTGAATGGTTGGTTGACTGGTTGGTTGACTGGTTGGTTGACTGGTTAGTTGACTGGTTGGTTGACTGGTTGGTTGACTGGTTAGTTGAATGGTTGGTTGACTGGTTGGTTGACTGGTTGGTTGGTTGACTGGTTCGTTGGCTGGTTGGTTGACTGGTTGGTTGACTGGTTGGTTGACTGGTTGATTGACTGGTTGGTTGACTGGTTGGTTGGCTGGTTAGTTGACTGGTTGGTTGACTGGTTGGTTGGTTGGTGGGTGGGTTAGTTTGCTGTGGTTAAAGGATGTGATGTCATTGGGCGTCATCATGCTGAATGTTCTGCCGTGGGTTCGATGTCAGGCCTGTACAGTGACTCCACCATGTCCGGCGTGTTCCTCCTGCTAATAGTTTTAGGGAGTGTTCCACCACGAGTGATTAATCAAAGCGGGAAAAGCCGACATCAGCTGTGGCTGTTCTGCATTTCCTGCTCGGATTGGACATTATTAGCAGTTAATTGGAACCTTGTTTGGCAAGAAAGAGTCAGACAGAATGAGAGGATGTGTGTGTGTGTTCATCACTGCTGAATATTGGAGTTTAGTGTTCAACGGAGTGTGTGTCTGATTTAGAAATGCTGCTGTGTGTGTTTCTATGTACGATACCAAGGTTGGACACATCCAACACATAGCAAACTAGAGGTCAAACATGTCAGCTGAGCACGTGTGTGTGTGGGGGGGGGGATGGTTTCTTTAGGTCAGCAGGTCCATAGGAGACGGTCAATGTCTGTGTGTGTGTGTGTGTGTGTGTGTAAATGAGAGCTTGTCCATGCGTGTCTGCAGAACAAACCTCCGGGAGGAAATAGTAGTAAGACCTAAGAACACAGCGGAAAGGCTTGTGGGGTTTTTAATGGAAAAGAGAATTTAAACTTCAAGCATGCGATCACCACATTAAAGTGTGTGTTCTGGATCTGACCGCCGGCATGCGGTTCCTCTGCTTTTCATTAGACCTCACGATTTCTTCAGTTGATTTGGCAAATTAACTTACAAGAGGCAGAACACACCATTCAGACTGGAAACGAGCATAGCAGCAAATTGCGTTTATCAAAAACACACTCAAGAAGTGTTTACCTTACGTGATCTGACGGAGGGAGGACCGAGGGAGCGCGAACCTGCGAACCTGCGAAGCGCATCCTTCACTTTATGGCTCGAATCAGTCTGAGCAGCCAATTATATTCAAATGGACACACACACTCACTCACTCTCTCTCTCACACACATACACACACACATACACTCTCACTCTTTCACACACACACACACACACACACACATACACTCTCACTCTCTCTCACACACACACTCGTAACACAGGCTCCTGCTGCTGGAAGTGTATAATATTCACGAGAGGCTCATTGACACGAGCAGATCAGACACGTTTGAGTCACTCACAGTAATGCCGTTCTGAATATCCTACTCGCCGTCTCAGGAAAGGTTGTTTTTATTAATGTCTACTTACCTCTGAGAAGGTATTTGGGGTTTTAATAGGGGTGTGAGCAGTTTATGACACTGACGTGAGCGAGAAATGATTGCTGGAGTGGGACGCTGGTGGCAGTGAGTGGGCTGGTTCTGGGAGGTCCAAATGAGCTGAGAGAGAGAGAGAGAGAGAGCATCAGCTAATCCAGTCAAGTCACCGTTATTTATATACTTCTCAGTATAGGAGAATATCAGAATCACTGATGAAACTTCATCAAATATTAGAGTCAGGAGTGAAGCAGCTCTACAGAAGAAGAGAGAGTCATTACTCAGATCCAGCTCTGTTAGTCCAGTTCGTCCAATAACTGTTGCAAAATCAGTCCGTCATGAAACCGAGTGTAATCAGCTGTACGCAGCTCTGCAGAACACAGTGGCTCGATCATCGGTTTGTTCTGTTACGACACACACACACTCATTCTCAGCATCTGAGCAGAACCGTCTGGCACACACTGACACACGCAGAGCTGATTTATGGGGCTTCAGCTTTAGGATGTACCAGGGTTTTATTAAACACCTTCTGGAGGCCCGACAGCGGCTGGATCGTCCCGTTTAAGAGTTTCTCTTCAGGTCACTCAGAACTTCCCTTGACTCCCGGCCAAGCAATTAAAGAGGCTGAAGCCGGGATGCGATACAGACGTCTCAGCTGTTCAGAGAACCCGTGATTCTGCCAATATGTTCTGCATTTGATGGTGCAAGCGAGAGCGGGGATGGATTTCACATGTGCGTCGGAGGGAGGGATTCTCCGAGACCGAGCTTTTCCGTGCGGATCTGCCTGTAAACCCGCACACCAGCATCACTCCGATGGCTGGATGTATAAATCCCTCCTAATGTCGCCATGGAGGCGTTCCGGCTCTAAATGGTGGAATTGATGGCTTGCCCCCTCGGTAACGGCACACTTGATGATTATAAATGAAGTCGTAAATAAGGCCGCTGGACTTTTACAGATCTTGGCACAGTAGAGGCAGTAGTTCTGCCTGACCCACCGAGGTCAACGTTTAACAGATTGCTGCCGTGGAGCGAGAGAGAACCGTGTTAAACATCATCATTATCTCCAGCGTTTCCTCCACAGCTGGATCTGGAACAATGTAGTCATGACTGAGTCTTGGAGGAACAAAAGACATGCTTCTGGTCCACAAGCCTCATTTGTACGAGAGGAAATGAACAGAGATGAGAACTTGATACTCAGGAGTTTACGACTCTGGCAGACTTTAACGTGAACGAGCTCATCTCGGCAAACAAGGTCCTCATCCACTGAACTGAAACAAATGTTTTACAGGCCGCATAAATCCACAGATATTATGCTTATCTATCTATCTATCTATCTATCTATCTATCTATCTATCTATATGCTAATAATTCAATAAGCTCTATGCGCGATCGCTTCCGGGTTTGTCTCAGCACGCCCAGTTACATCCGGTGCTGCGTCAGAAGCCGGTTTTGCGTTAGGTGGAGATGGTGTCAAATTACACTCGCTGTTTACGAAAACTTTCTGCGGTTAACGTGAATGATGTTGACAACACTGTGAGGCAGTTAGCCATCACACATTAGAGTAAAAAAGAGAATTAATTTAAATTATATATTTCGAGCTACATCAACAACTTTGAGGGTGAGTATTCTCTCATATCGTGCGAAATCCGACTAGTGAATCAGTTTCTAAAATCGTTGTCTTTGTTTCTGAGAAAATGGATTTTATTAAAGTTTTGCCGCTATATACTTTGCCTGCAGAACGAGCTTCCGGAATTAAAGAAGCTGGCTGAGATTCTTTCGGACATACGTCAGCAGGGTTCGTACATAGAGCGTATTGTTTGAATGGGCACATGTGCTTCACAAAACAATGACAATTTTTGTGTCTTTTGTACAAAAACCATCAGACGTCACCACAACTTGAACTCAAAATCAGCAAAACGTTCACACACAATCAGAACTGAAGGGGAGAAGAATCAAACAAAGAAGGAAGAGGAAAAGGATGGAGGAGAGAAAGAGGAAGTAGATGAGGAAGGAGGAGATAAGGAGGAAGTAGGAGAGGAAGAAGAAAGAGGAAGGAGAAGAGGAAGAGGAAGGAGGAGATAAGGAGGACGTAGGAGAGCAAGGAGGAGAGGAAGAGGAAGTAGATAAGGAGGAAGTAGGAGAGGAAGAGGGAGGAGGAAGGAGGAGAGGAAGAGGAAGGGGGAGATAAGGAGGAAGTAGGAGAGGAAGAAGGAAGAGGAAGAAGAAGGAGAAGAGGAAGGAGGAGATAAGGAGGAAGTAGGAGAGGAAGAAGGAAGAGGAAGGAGGAGAGGAAGTAGATGAGGAAGAGGAAGTAGGAGAGGAAGAGGAAGTAGATGAGGAAGAGGAAGTAGGAGAGGAAGAGGACGGAGTTAAAGTACAAGAAGAGGACGGAGTTAAAGTTTTTCAGTTAAAGTACAAATATTTATAAATTTTAACGGATTGGTGAATATTCAGTCTGTTCTCTCGATGTTCACTCTGATAGTTGACGCGATCTCTCAGGCTGATGAAGAATCGTGTGGATCTTCAGATGTGACTTGCAGACATTCTGCTGCACATTGTGACGGGAAACGCTGCAGATTCTTTACTCCTGATCTCAGAACAGTGTGTGTGTGTGTGTGTGTGTGTGTGTGTGAGTGCTGCAGACAGCGATGACGTGTCACTGCATGCTTTTGCTTCTTAATGAATGTAAAGCTTCACATGTTTGTCAAGTTTTTGCCAGAGCATAATTGACACATTAAGTAAATTACTCAATTAAAACTACAAATGATGAATAATTCTTATTGAGCGTGTTTTATTAAAAAATAATAGTGTTTCACTTTCATCTCCACAGTCAGCTCAGCATAATAGAGTACAGATCGTTTCAGAGCAGCTTTAGTTTAATAAACAGGAGAATATCAGAATCACTGATGAAACTTCATCAAATATTAGAGTCAGGAGTGAAGCAGCTCTACAGAAGAAGAGAGAGTCATTACTCAGATCCAGCTCTGTTCTCATCTGATCAGTGCCGTCAGATCAACAATAGCACTGAATATGAAATGTCTCTTAAACTCTGTTGTGTTTGAGATGTTCTGGTAAACGGGATGTGTGTGTGTGTGTGTGTGTGTGTCTACAGAGGCTTGTACCTGAAATGTCACGTTTGGGGGTGTTTGATCACCCCCTGAAGCGGCGCAGGATGAGCTGAAACCACAGTCTTCCTGTGTCTCTCTATCTCTCTCTCTTTCTCTCTCTCGAGCTCAACCTCCAGGAGAAGCTGCTCTTCAGCGAATCCCAGGTAAATACCCGCTTACTTACACTACCTCGTTTCTTTGGGCTTTTTCCCTGTTACCCGTGAAACGGATCGGAATCGTGTGTCGGGCCTTTTGAGGGGAAGTGATGTGAGTCTTCATCACTTCCTGCTGGAGTTCCCAAGACACACTTGGATATCATTAGAGCAAAACGGCTGGTCATACGTGTGTGTGTGTGTGTGTGTGTGTGTGTGTGTGTCGGCAGCTGCTCGTCTGTTTGTGGAGCTGTAAGCGGGATTTTAGTGGCTGATTGTTCGGCGGCCATTACAGAGTGTGTGTGTGTGTGTGTGTGTGTTTTCCGTGGTGCTTCTGCGGAGGATCAGTGTGTGTGTGTGTGAGAGAGAGAGAGAGATTATAGATGGTGTGTCCAGACACACAGATATGTGTGCTCATAACTGACCGATTAGTGGGTATTAGTGATTAGAGGACAGCTGACAAAACTCAACATGAACTTTACATCTAAAATTAAACTGTTTCTGCTCCAATATTGCTGCTCATTTGTCAGTCTGGTTAAAAGCATCTGATTAACACACACATGTACTGTGAACTTATCAGAAGAGATTAACTAGTTTACCCTAGAAAAACAGAACAATGTGTTCATTGAAGACCAGGAGTCAAATCTGAAGTTCAGCTCGTTGACTTCTCTCATTTCAAGAGAATTCAGCATTGAACAAACTAGATCTAATATAAACTTATATAAACTTCTACTAATGACATATATATATAAATAAATAAATAAACATTATTTAGTGAGTATTAGTGAGTACATCACTCACCAGCCACTTTATTAGGTTCAACTGCTCATTAAGACAGATATCTAATCAGCAGCTAGAGGATCTACATAAAGAGGAGCCGCTGAAGTCCAGACTGAGCATTGGAGTAGGAAAGAAAGTTTATTTAAGCGACTTTGAACATGGCATGTTGTTGGGGTCAGAGGTCAGAGGATTTTTAGTAGACTGGTTCAGCTGATAGAAAGGCAACAGTAACTCAAATAAAGCAAATAATCACTGGTTACAGACGAGGTGTAGAAGAGCATCTGAACACACAACACACACGACCTTGAAGCAGAAGAACTACTGCACTGGTGACACTCCTGACAGATGAGAACAGCAAACTGAGGCTACAATACACACACACACACACGTTTGTTTAGCTACACTTCTTGGGACTCCATAGGCTTGATGGTTTTTATACTGTACAAACTGTATATTCTGTCCCCTTACACTAACCCGACCCCTATACCTACAACTCACACACTAACCCTTAAACCTATCCATCACACACACACACTAACCCTACACTTAAACCTACTCATCTCTCTCTCTCTCTCTCTCTCTCTCTCTCTCTCTCTCTCTCTCTCTCTCTCTCTCTCTCACACACACACACACACACACACACACACACAGACACACATACACACTAACCCTACCCTTAAACCAATCCTTCTCTCTCTCACACACATGATGTTCAGTCGCTCCTGTCGGAGTCCGGATTGAACATGATCATCTGTGTTTCAGAGGCTCAGGCTGCGGCTGATGTAATGGTGTGTTATACATCTTTATGGCTCACTTTGGGCCTCTTAGTACCAGTAGAGCGTTGTTTAAACGCCACAGCCGACCCGAGTCCTGATGCTGACCATCCGTACCTTACACACACACACACACACACACACACACACACACACACACACACACACACACACACACACACACTTCACAAAGCTCAAGCATCTCAGTCTCAGACTGGTGTCATGAACATCACGATGAGTTCATTAAACTCAAGGGAAGAGCTGGAACGATATATATATATATATATATATATATATATATATATATATATATATATATATATATGGAGCAGAATCTGTAAGAACTTCCTCCTGACTGACAGTCTTCTTGCAGATATACTTCTGTAATATGATGATCCATGAACAGTGTTTGTTCTCAGAGAAAGATCGTGATCGTTTCAGGCAGTTCTGCTCCGCGACCGATAGGCGGCGCTCTTCCTTCAGAAACAGCATTAATCTCTCTCCCAGATCCGATGTACACGGATACATAACTCCATTAATAACTCCATAACGAAGAGTTTCCAGTCGAAATAATCTTCATAAACATGAAGCCTTACTGATATCTCCTCATATCTTCTCATCCATAAACCCAAATTCACCTCAGTAGGCTATATAAAGACTCGAACGCGATTTAAACAAAAAATAAATATTTATTTCAATTAACTCATTCTCATTAAAAATTTTACTCATTAAAATTAACTCATAACTCATTAAAAATATTGTTATTTTTAAGACAAAAGCGTTTGTTTTCTTCTGTTAATATGGTCCGATATTGGTTCATTGGTTCGGTTCGTTATTAATAAACACGCTAATATTTTTATGGTTCCACTGAAGAAAGATAGCCGATTGTGAAGGGACAGTAAAAGATGAGAGACATATAATTTTCGAATTATCCTGTAAAGTAGCCTATTAGATGGTCTTTATTAAACCGTTAGTCTAATTGTTGCAGTTTTATTGCCCGTGATCCAATAGATGAATCTGGCTTTAACTATTAATATCTGTAAATCATCTTCAGGTCACCTCGTCACTTCTGAACACTGAGCCCGCTGCCGCTCAGGAGTGTGTGTTCGTGTCGCTCAGGAGTGTGTGTTCGAGCTTTAGTCCAAATAAGAGAAAGCTGTAATAATTATTAACTCGCAGCATAGCGTTAATAAACGAAGAGAAACAAATGTAATGTATTGCAAAATATAAAAAACATCCTTTTTCCATTTTATATTTAGTTATTTATATACAGAATTTTTTTAAAGGACATACAATTATGCATTTTATTACTGATAAATAGGCTATAATTATAAAGCTGAGCATGTGTTTGTTTTTTTTTCCTATTGATTATGATTTTAAAATGCAAAACGGATCTTTCCACAGAAGAGGAAAAAATACATGGTGGCAGAATTATCTTTTTTTTAAAAAAAAATTCTGTCACTTTCAGATGTGATTGAGAAATGAAAATGTTTATTAGTGTACTCACAGACTGCAGGTGTGTGTGTGTGTGTGTGTGTGAGAGAGAGAGAGAGAGAGAGAGAGAGAGAGAGAGAGAGAGAGAGAGAGAGAGAGAGAGAGAGAGAGAGAGAGAGAGAGAGAGAGAGTGTGTATGAGAGAGTGTGTGTGTATGAGAGAGTGTGTGTGTTTGAGAGTGTGTGTGAGAGAGTGTGTGTGCATGAGTGTGTGTGTGTGTATGTGAGAGAGAGAGAGAGAGAGAGAGAGAGAGAGAGAGAGAGAGAGAGAGAGAGAGAGAGAGAGAGAGAGAGAGAGAGAGAGAGAGGGGCGGGTCGATCAGTGAGGCTCCACCACTCGAACAAGAGCCCGAGCCAGAACTCCTCGGTCCAGATCCAGATCCCGGACTCTCTCACCGCACTCCTGAAGTTTATCATGTTCAAACTGTAGTTATGAATTAGAGCTGAACTTCCTCGGTCTGTGTGGATTTACAGTCAAACTGCGACCTTTGCATTGTGGGTGAGAGAACAACTTCATTTCATTTGACAGAAATGCTCGAACTCTCATTGGGTTCCGTCCAGTTCTGTTCACGAGAGCAGAGGACCGGAGCGCGCACTCGACAGCGGACGCGTTACTAATGTTAAAGACATTTTGATCCTGAAGTTACGATTTTATGAAGCGGGAACAAATATTCAAAAAAAAAAAAAAAAAAAAAAAAAGCAAAATTGTATTCGGAAAAGTCCTGCTGTCGTGTTGGTTCCGCCGAGTTCTGATCACATCTGGAGCGAGAAACGCGTATTAATAGAAACTCTGTGTGTCTCATAAAGGTCAGCGCACTCCTCCTCGCGCAGGCCTTGACCGCTCGCTTATTTAAGGTTATGCTCACAATCATATTTTAATTTCTGCATGAAAAGTAACTTACAGTCAGTCTGACATGTGAAGATCTCAACCATGCTAAATTACTGTCCTCCAGAAATATTCAGAGATATGAGATATATAAGAGATATTAGAGGTAAAGCCAGATAAATATCAGGCCTGATGATTCAAACTCATGTTCGCTTATTTCATTTCGGCTCGTTTGACAAGATTGTTTCGTGACTTTCTGCGATTATTATACGCATAATTTGAACATGTCAGCTTTATTTCTGCAGCACAGAGTTTCAGAGCAGCTTTACAGAGATAACAGGACCATAATGCATCAGAATTCGTGTTTAGAAGAGAATAGCGTCACGGTCCAGCTTAAATTAGTTCAGTGATGCTTCATTTCTGTTGTAAAAAATGTATTAATTTAGTTATTATAAAATATTATTTAGTTAGTGATGTCACCGTCTAGCTCAGTTCAGTTCTCATATTGAGTTTAATAATAGTGTTGAATATTAAATGTCCCTATCAGCAAACCAAAAACCAAAGGCGACACACACACACAATAATACAGTCGTAACCTGTTTTTTTAAAAAAGTGTTTGCATGACAACTTGTTTAAAGTTGGATATACCGAACGGCACATGAAAAAAAGAGAGAGAGAAAAAAGCAAGAGCAAGAAATAAATCTGTGGATAATAAAATGATGACCGCGCTAAGCAATGTGAGAAAACACACAATAATAAATATGCAACTGAAAAATATATTTCCTGCATGTTTTGAATAAGGAAACAAAATTAAAACTGTGAATAAAAGCTGTTCCGGTGTGTTTCCCCCAGGATCTGATATGGGCAGTAAGACTCTCCCGGCCCCGGTGCCGCTTCACCCGGCGCTGTTCCTGCAGTTCCCCGCGGGCGCGGATCCCCGCTACGGGCTGAGCTCCGGCCACAGCGTGATCCACCACTGGGCCCTCGGGTACCCGCAGATTCCGGGGCTCCTGGACCCGCGCTTCGCGTTCACCGCGACGCTTCCCTTCGCCGCGCATCTGTTCCCCAAACACGGATCGGTGACGCGCGTCGTGCCCGCGCTGCACAAGGACAGACCGCGATTCGACTTCGCCAACCTCGCGCTCGCGGCCACGCAGGAGGACCCGCCGAAACCGGGAGCGGAGCTGGGAACACTGGGAACACTGGGGAAACTGAGCCCGGACCGCAAGCCCGCGCGCGGGAGACTCCCGTCCAAGAGCAAAAAGGAATTTATTTGCAAGTTTTGCGGGAGACACTTTACAAAGTCCTACAATCTGCTGATCCACGAGCGCACACACACGGACGAGCGCCCGTACACCTGCGACATCTGCCACAAGGCCTTCAGGAGACAAGACCACCTGCGGGACCACAGGTGTGTGTGTGTGTGTGTGTGTGTGTGTGTGTGGGAAGCTGCACTCTGAAATATAAATGTTCTCATCGATGGCTCCATAAAGAATATTTAACATCCAATCTTACTCGCGGTTCTTTATGAGGGAAACTATTGCACACGGAGAGTAATGGGAATAATGGGAGTAATAGGAGTAATGAGCTGACGGTCACACTTTAAAACCTGTAAGAGTGTGCACGAGCGGATGATGTTCTGCGCGCTCTCGCAGGTATTAGTTATGAATCAAGCTGTATCACTGTGAAAGTTGCTGCCTTACATTTTTAAGTATACAGGCAATTTGGATGTTTAAGTCATTTCAGCTTAAATACTTTAAACTGACTTTAAAAATGAGTTTATTCGTGTGGGCTATAACTTAGGCTACAAAAAAGTTAAAAAATTTTGATGAGCCATGTAAAAATATGTCATAACTTATCATATAATTGTTCACAGTTTTTACAATGCAGATAGTTTTAAAAGCAGCTTTACAGAGATAACAGGGCGGAAGTGTTTCTGCTGTTGCGAGTTATGATCGACACTGACGGATGTTGTTTTGCAGATATATCCACTCCAAGGAGAAGCCCTTCAAGTGCCAGGAGTGCGGCAAGGGCTTCTGCCAGTCGCGGACTTTGGCGGTTCATAAAACGTTGCACTTGCAGGTAAATCGTTTGCACTGTTTATATGCATGAATAATGTTCTGCAGAAACACGCGCTCGTGCTCGTCGTTAGGGTGCACGCGCATTCTTGATTGATTGATTGTTGACGATCCTCGCGCTTTTGTCATCTGGGCCTCAAATGTTGAGAATGAAGCTTATCTGCATATTTGATGGAAAACTAAAGGGAATAATCCTTTGCTTGCTTCAAATCTGAACAGGAATCTCCTCACAAATGCCCGACATGCGGAAGAACCTTTAATCAAAGAAGTAACCTGAAAACTCACCTTCTCACCCATACAGACCTCAAGCCTTTCTGCTGCCTCCGCTGCGGGAAAGAGTTCCGGCGCAACTGCGACCTGAGGCGCCACACACTCACACACACTCCTCACAAACACACACACTCTCCTCACACACTCTAACTAACACAGTCTCACACACACACACACACACACACACACACACACACACACACACACACACACACACACACACACACACACACACACACACACACACAGCTGGACTACTAACTAACAGGATCTCTCTGATCTCGAGCCTCTGGCGGACAGAGAACCGGAGACTCAAGCATCTAAACAGACTCTGTGAACTCATGTAAATAAAGTCTTGATTGTTATTTTTATTATTACCTGCATCTGAACTCAAACTGTGTTCACATCAGTGTGTAAATAAAGCAGCTGCTCGAAACTGCAGGATTGAGGACATGTGTTTCAGCCAAAGACACTCACGAGATGAGACGCATCAATTCTGGAATTAAAGAGTTTTTCTTTTGAATTGTGACTGAAATTCTGTATCAAAAACATCTTCGTTTGTTCTTTAAAAAAACATATAGCCTATATTGTTTTAGCCTATAATATTTTATTTTATTTCCTAATTCTAATTACATGTCCCGAGACTTGGGATGATTTCTAACGTGAAATTACAGTTATGGTTCTTTCATTTTAATTGTTACAATAATTAGCCTATATAAGAGCGTATTAAATTGCAGAGCGTTAAACTAGGCATATAAACTATGAAATATAGCATATTGTGTAAAAACTCATTTTTAATAATTGGATAAATATTATATTGTCTGAAATGTATTTGTTACTCACGTCACTGAAATTGTAACATTATGCGAATTAATGTATTTTTGTTGCGCGTGAACTAATGATTTCAGAAAAATAACAGCGCGGCGTCTTTAATCCGTGAAATAGTGCACAGTCTATGGTTTCATATTTAAAACCCGCGATATTAGATTAATAATGATCCTTATTAAAATATAAATTGGCCTAAGGTAGAAAGTAAAATTCTCACATTTTGTAAACAGAAAAAACAGACGGAAACATTTGAAGAAATGAAATGAATATTTGGAATTAATATTAATGTTGACTGTGAATATTGGAAATCAACAATGCCGCGCGTGAACGATGAGCATGTGAAATTTAACCCGTAAAATACATTTCAGATTAATTACTGAATGTGTTTTAATTGCCTAATTTCGTACAAACAACGCAATTCATAAACGTGTAATTCCGTGAATAAAACAGAAGATGATCTAAAACTGATTCCCATCTAATGATTATATGAGGTTGGACCTACTCAATATTCAGCAAAAGGCAAATCACAAAGACAGAAGAAATAGCCTATATGTCTGGACAGATATTGAGCAGCAATAACAGCTGCAGAAATAAACACGCATTCAGTGATTCCCAAACTCTGCCCTGATGAGCTGAATTACAATAATCCTGTGTTTATAATAATCATTAGGAGTGTTTAATAATAAAAAAATATTTTTAGGCTATTTGATAATGATTAATAGAGCTAGTCCTTGTTTAACAGCTTTTTAATGTAGCCTATGCCACTGGCTACAATAATAATAGCTAATAACAACAACTATTGTCAGTGCCTAATACTAAATTATTAGACAATATTAGTCTTTAATATTGTATGATCAGTATTTACTGATTTATATTAATAAAGTGCAGGAGTTTCTGATGTGCTCCAGCGAACTGTATAGACTTTAGGCTATAATAGAGTTTATAGAGTCAGTCCTTCTCTGCAGCTTCAGCTTCATAAACAGGAGAGTAAGCCTAATTATCACAGATACTCGTCAATAAATCATTCCTGCATTATAAACACTGATATCGGTGTTTAATAATGATGATTAGCTTGTACTGTCAGAATAATGATTAGGCCTATTTGTGTATAATGCGTGTTTCAGTAGCTAATGAATATTAAACACGCTTATTTAGTCGTATAACGCAACTGATAATCAGTGTTTTGTGTGTGAAAGAAACTGAATGTGTCTTAACACAGATTTGATTCGAACTGTGATGACGCGCATGCGCATCTTCTTTTTGCGCCAGCTCCGTGCCGGAAGTGACGCGTCGACGCAGGCAGTGACGTAGCGTCTGCGTATGCGGAAGTAATGGATGCGCTGGTGTTGTTTGTATTTCTGTAGCAGCTGGACGCATCGGATGAAGCTGTAAGTGTGTGTTTGTGTGTTTGTGGCACTGAAGTGTTTCGGCGGATGTTGAGACTGACATCAGCTGCAGGTGTGTTAGTTGTGTGCAGGTGTGTGTTAGTTGTGTTAGA
Source organism: Pimephales promelas (assembly GCF_988280905.1). Lineage (NCBI taxonomy): Eukaryota > Metazoa > Chordata > Actinopteri > Cypriniformes > Leuciscidae > Pimephales > Pimephales promelas. Next base: position 36,796,854 of record NC_142780.1, read on the forward strand.
GCTCTGTCAGGCTGCTCATGTTCGTCTGTCAGTGAAGACAGTGAAACTCTGCGTCTGTTAATATTCATATTCTAGAACTATAACAGTGCGATCATAAAGGCCCACATTTTAATCGCTTATTGAATAAATCATCCGTTTGTAATGACTTGTAATACTTGTGTAGTCACAGTTAGTCAAACACGGGCTTGTGTCTGGAATATAGATCTGTAATAGAGAGGAACACATCTCTTCTTCTGTTATTCGATAATGTTTAATGAAAAACAGAACATTAGACAGATGTGCGATTCCCATTTCAGCCAAAGTTTCTCTTTAACTCTATGAGGTCACCTCAGAATACACACACACACACACACACACACACACACACTAACCCTACCCCTGAACCTAAACAATGAACGCACACATACACACCTACCGACCTACCTAACCGAACACACACACAGACAATAAGAGAAAGATTAGGGGAATAAACAAAGAGAACAGTTGCTAAACTGAATGAGAAAGCTAAAGGAAGCCGTTTAGGGGAGCAGGTGTGTGTTTCTCGGCAGTGACGGACAGCTGACAGAACAGCAGCAGCGTGTGTGTGTGTGTGTGTGTGTGTGTGTGTGTGTGTGTGTTCAGATGATTGTTTTCATGCCAGTTATGGTCTATATAGATTCTGTAGTCATCTGACTGAAGTGTGTGTGTGTGTGCGCGTGTATCTTTCTCTGTATCTGTGTGTGTGTGTATCTCTCTCTCTCTCTGTGTGTGTATCTCTCTCGCTCTGTGTGTATCCCTCTCTCTCACTGTATGTGTGTGTGTGTGTGTCAGGCACGAGGGCTGGTCAGGATGCTGGAGTCGTATGTTTCTCCTCTCTTGATGAGTTATGTGAACCGCTACATAAAGAACCTGAAGCCGTCGGACCTGCAGCTGTCGTTATGGGGCGGAGACGTGGTTCTGAGCAAACTGGACCTGAGGCTGGACGTGCTGGAGCAGGTGAGAGCGACCGACCCGACACACACGACCCGACCCTGTTGTATTTGCTAGAATCCGTGATAGCATGTGTCTGGGGCAGTGCAGCACCTCCAGCAGAGGACGGTCCCACAGCATTAGAGGTCCAGCGCTGTATGGGGAGCTTTATATCCCATCTGGTGTGTTTGCTGCCAAAAGGCGCTTGTGTAGTTCCAGTGGCGTCTGACAGCTGAACATGCCGGAGTGTGTGTCTGGAGGAGTTTTCATGAAGCGCTCCTGAACAACATGTGCTGAGGTCGGCCCAAGGGTTAGGCTGAGGGTTAGACAGGAGAGCTGATAGAAGAAAACTAACACATGTCTAGTTTCAACATTAATGTCCTTCAGATATTCCCTTTTACACGGAGAGAAAGTATTAGCTGTGTGCAGTGACCCGCGTCTGGGTTTCGAACACTGAACGTGTGTTTACTCGCAGCGCCACATGAAGATCTCCGTATCTCTGGGACTGAACCACGTACAGCCTTGAAGGAAAGTTTGTTAAGAGCCAGAATCTGAACGGATGATATCTTTGATACGCCTCGAGTTTCAGGCAGGCGAAAAAAAGTGCGTTTTCCAGTTTGTGAAGTTTCACTGTCGGTGTATCACAAAGCAGAGATCGCTCAAATCATCAGATTTGACTAATAGATCCACTGATATCTGTGGAAAATAAAATAAAAAAAAACACACACACACACACACACCCTCTACAAAACAGTGGATTACCCAATAAACAAACATCCATGACATTTAATATTTTGTCTTTTTATCTCTATTGATGTTTATCTTTGTCTGGCAGCGCCGGCAGGTCCGACAGGGAAGGCCGCGTTCGCATCCACTGCGCCGTCGAGGGCGAGGAGAATAACAGCGCCTCATTCTGGCCAGTGTGTGGAAATGTAGCAAGTTAATCTGTTAGAAAAGAAGAAATCCTAATTGAGTTTCTCGATAAAACTCTAATCTATCCCTGATGTAGTGTAGATCTATCTGACCGCATTAGCACCATGGCGTCAGAGAGCTGAACACTGAGGATAGCATGAGTGTCGCTCTCGCCGTCAGACACTCGCTCGCACCAACTCCAGATCTGCTTAGCTTTCGTGTTTGGGCAACTCTGAGCTTTTGCAGTTGTAATATCTGGAAGGGATCACTGTGTCATGTCGTGAGAATGTTTGGCTCTCAGACTTTGATGCAGGATATTATTAGATGCAGCTTTCCTCGTGCCGAGCGGGAGTCGAGCTTTCCTCGCAGATCTCCTGTGGAAGCGACTGGAGTCCGGCCGGACCGGCTCTGGAGGCGCTCGAAGCCTGTGCTCTCGCTACTTCTGTTAGCAGGGTCTGAAACTAGCATCCGCCAAACGCGGGTATGAATCAGCAGTGGCGAGTAACGCTGTCAAATCACGAGCTAAGTTGGTGTGTTACTTATCGTGTTTACTCACTTTGCTGGAGAAGTTCGAGTAAGACAAACCAGTGCAAATACTTGCGAGTCATCATGATATATTAAACACAGAATCTGCTCATATCTGCTAACCTGAACACACTCGTCACTACGCCACACAGAACAGCGCTGGCTCATCTGCACTGAAGCGAGAGCGGAGATTAAAAGCGTCTGTCCTCCTGAAACACATGTTTGGTGATGAGGAGGAAAGAGGAAGAGGAGATGCTGGATAATAAAATCTGGGTTTGAATAAGAAATCCACATTTTATATGAATATGTATTAAAGCTTTGACAGCTAATCTGGTTCATTTCTTTCCTTTTTTTTGGATAGTAGAAGTTCTGAGTGGTCGCTAACTTGGTGTTTCGCCAAATTGTCCGGTGACCCTGTTCTGTACGATCTGTCTGATTGAGCTCTACTGCGATTCAGTGTTTTAACTGACAGATGGTGTGTGTGTGTGTGTGTGTGTGTGTGTGCAGGAGCTCAAGCTGCCCTTCATGTTCCTGAGCGGCCACATCCACGAGCTGCGCATCCACGTGCCCTGGACCAAACTGACCTCCGAGCCCGTGGTCATCACCATCAACACCATGGAGTGCATCCTCAAGCTGCGGGACGGAGCCGCGGTCAGTGTCTGAGATACACACGAGATGCTCACGAGATACACACGAGATGCTCACGAGATACACACAAGATGCACACGAGATACACACGAGATGCTCACGAGATACACACGAGATGCTCACGAGATACACACAAGATGCACACGAGATACACACGAGATGCACACGAGATACACACGAGATGCTCACGAGATACACACGAGATGCACACGAGATGCACACGAGATGCACACGAGATTCACACGAGATGCTCACGAGATGCACACGAGATGCACACGAGATACACACGAGATGCTCACGAGATGCACACGAGATGCACACGAGATGCTCACGAGATGCACACGAGATGCACACGAGATGCACACGAGATGCACACGAGATTCACACGAGATGCTCACGAGATGCACACGAGATGCACACGAGATACACACGAGATGCTCACGAGATGCTCACGAGATGCACACGAGATGCACACGAGATGCTCACGAGATTCACACGAGATACACACGAGATGCACACGAGATGCTCACGAGATACACACGAGATGCACACGAGATGCACACGAGATGCACACGAGATTCACACGAGATGCTCACGAGATGCACACGAGATGCACACGAGATACACACGAGATGCTCACGAGATGCTCACGAGATGCACACGAGATGCACACGAGATGCTCACGAGATTCACACGAGATGCACACGAGATGCACACGAGATACACACGAGATGCTCACGAGATTCACACGAGATGCACACGAGATGCTCACGAGATACACACGAGATGCACACGAGATGCTCACGAGATACACACAAGATTCACATGAGAAACGCACGAGATGCACACGAGATGCTCACGAGATTCACACGAGATGCTCACGAGATACACACGAGATACACACGAGATGCACACGAGATTCACACGAGATGCTCACGAGATACACACGAGATGCACACGAGATGCTCACGAGATACACACAAGATTCACATGAGAAACGCACGAGATGCACACGAGATGCTCACGAGATTCACACGAGATACACACGAGATACACACAAGATTCACATGAGAAACGCACGAGATGCACACGAGATGCTCACGAGATACACACGAGATACACACGAGATGCACACGAGATTCACACGAGATGCTCACGAGATACACACGAGATGCACACGAGATGCTCACGAGATACACACAAGATTCACATGAGAAACGCACGAGATGCACACGAGATGCTCACGAGATTCACACGAGATGCTCACGAGATACACACGAGATACACACGAGATGCACACGAGATTCACACGAGATGCTCACGAGATTCACACGAGATGCTCACGAGATTCACACGAGATGCACACGAGATACACACGAGATACACACGAGATGCACACGAGATTCACACGAGATACACACGAGATGCACACGAGATACACACAAGATTCACATGAGAAACGCACGAGATTCACACGAGATGCTCACGAGATGCACACGAGATGCTCACGAGATTCACACGAGATACACACGAGATGCTCACGAGATGCTCACGAGATGCACACGAGATGCACACGAGATGCTCACGAGATGCTCACGAGATTCACACGAGATGCTCACGAGATGCTCACGAGATACACACAAGATGCTCACGAGATGCACACGAGATCATTTTTAGAGTGGCTTTACAGCAGAATCAGATTTTGAGTTTATTGAGTTATTTCCTGTTTATTTCTGTGAAACATGAAGCGCTGTGGAAATAAAGCTCGCCATGCAGTCAGAGATCTCGAGTTGTTCAGCGAGTCGATCTGAGGAGGTCCAGATGGCCAGTTAGAAACACATTTAGGAGGGAAGTCAATTAGAGCTGATTATAACGGCTTCTGCAGAACAGATCTGGAACATGTGTGTGTGTGTGTGTGTGTGTGTGTGAGCGACTGCCGTATACACTGGGACGTTCCCACACAGGTGTGTGTTGCAGATGTGTTTCACAGAGCCGTCCGCCGGGTTAGAGAGAATGTTTGGAAAATTACAAATGACGTTGAGACAAATTATGCGCCGGTAAAGCTGAGACCCGACAACACACACACACACACACACGCATGCGGCAGAACACACAGAACACACTCTTAGCAGAAACGGTTCTATACGGGATTATTTAATGGATTCAGTTTTAATTCATCTTTAATTTTAGTTTAATTTCATGAAATAAGCAACATAGTAAACACAGTAAGAGCATGTAAATAAGCCGTCAAACATGAACGGTGTACACAATTATTTAATTCATTTCTTCTTATATAGAACCGTTCTGTTATACGGACTGAAGAACTGAAGAGTGTGCTCATGGATAGGGCGACAGACTGTGTGTGTGTGTGTGTTTCAGGTGTGTGTGTGTGTGTTTCAGGTGTGTGTGTGTGTGTGTTTCAGGTGTGTGTGTGTGTGTTTCAGGTGTGTGTGTGTGTGTGTTGCGAGCAGAAGGAGGGTTAGTGTCTGCTCAGCTCTGAGTTGTTCTGGTGATTAATGATCTAATGAGTGAGTTTGTTTTTACAGTTCCTCTGAGCGGCTGAATATGATCCTGCAGAATATACACTTCATGTTCACGATGTGTGTGTGTGTGTGTGTGTGCAGACGTGGAGGTGTGTGAATAATCATCAGGAGTTGCTGAGCTGAAGATTCAATCTCGAGTAACAGAGCAGCTCGTCTGTGAATGAACTGTTAATCGCTCCTCTCCTGTGTGTGTGTGTGTGAGGCGTCTTCATTAACGCAGCTGGAGCTGTGTGTGTGTGTGTGTGTGTGTGTGTGTGTGGATGGTTAAGGGTTTTGTTGATGTTACGGAGGTTGACTGAGTGTGTTTAACTCAAGGCCCATGTGATGTTGTCTGAGGTCAAAGGTCGGGCTGTGGGGGTGTATGGGCCGTTACTGATGCAGTAAAGTGAATCTCTCCAGTAAATCAGTGTGTGTTATCAGTGATGGGCATTCTGGGACGTTTGTGTCTGACCTCGACATCCACTCGTCTGATTCTCTTCTTCACTCACACACACCGCAATAAACCACAAATAACCCTTTACTGCTGTTTATCCCTCATTCCTTCAGACACACACACACACACACACACACACACACACACACGCTCTTCCTCTCTCAGGTGTGTAAGCTTGTTATTGTGTTGTTTGTGTGTGCAGGATGACAGTGAGAGCTGTGGCTCCAGTTCCACCAATCGCAGCGCGTCTGAGAGCTCGAGGGCGTCGGCCAAACCTCGACGTGTGCAGCAGAACCCCAGCGACCCGGACCTGCCCCCAGGTGTGTGTGTGTGTGTGAGCATGAGTGTGTGTGTGTTTGTGTGTGTTTGAGTGATGCGTGAGGGCCACGGACCCCATCAGAGCGCAGCGCACTGTTTGTTTTTAATTCAAGCTCGCTCACCCACACACACACACACACACACACACACACACACACACACACACACATGCTCACACTCACACACACACACACACACACACACACACACACACACTACCCTAACCAATCACACAAACCTTCTGCATTTTTACTTTTTCAACCAAAATAATTTTTTTTTTTTATGTTTATTAATACATTATCTGTGTGAAGACCAGCAGAAAGCCTTTCGTATATTTGTGGGGACATTTGGTCACACACACACACACACACACACACAGGCACTTCTGTTTCACTCAGTTAGACATTTCTGATATATTTTCTCATGTTATTAGCACACATTTATTCATTGAGAAGATGTTTTTGTCAGTGTCAGGTTCAGCAGCTCGTCAGATGTTCTGTGTAAATCAGGGAAAACGAGCGCTAACCCCCTCGCTGTCATCAGGGGTCCGCTCCTGTGTGTGTGTGTGTGGATCAGAGCCCGCGACGGACACGTTCCTGTGCTCATCATCATCACACTCATTCCTTCACACGAGGGATTCAGAAACAGAAGATTTGTCGTCGTTTGTTAGATTGTGTTCGTTTCTGACGAGATGTGCATGAATGTGTTTCTGTTTATGATGAGCTGAGGCCCGCTGGAGTCTGAGTGTGTGTGTGTGTGTGTGTGTGTGTGTGTGAGACCAGAAGCTCCTGCTGAACAGTGCTCATGCTGTTAGGTCATTATTACTCAACAAAGTACCAAAATACGGAAAACATTCCAGACACACTAACACACACTAACACACACTAACACACACTAACACACACTAACACACACTAACACACACTAACACACACTAACACACACTAACACACACTAACACACACTAACACACCCAGCATGGGCGGCTTCAGCGCGGCCCGACGGCAGGACTCGCGGTCCCACTCCAACTTATAAAACTTTAATGCTTTTCCCTGGTAGTCCAACTCAAATGTTTGTCTTCCTGTGCGAGTGTGTGTGTGTGTGTGTGTGTGTGTGTGTGTGTGTTATTAATGAGCTCGGGATCAGGTGAAGAACAATCCAGTGTTTTACAGGATCGTCCACAGTTGTGTATTATTTCCCGAGAGCGTCGGTCACGCGAGCGTCAGTGTGTGCAGTCGAGGGTGTGTGTTAAACACGCGGGTCAGCGGCGGGTCTGTGTGTGTGTGTGTGTGTGTGTGTGTAGCACCTGCATTCCCCGTCATAAACTCATTCCCTGTTAGTGCTCTGGATCTAATTTATCCAGCGGAGGCTTTCCTCTCCCTGCGCTCCTCCATAAACTCTGTCCGGCTCCGCTGCACCTGCGGGACACGCTACTCCACACACACACACACACACACACACACCGCTCTCGTAAACTAGCTGGAAAAACCAACAGCTTTATGTGCTACTCGAGCCAACACTCACACACACACACACACACACACACACACCCTCAGACTCCAGCACACACACACACACACACTGCCCAATTGATTGACTAAATGGGTGAGATTGTGATAAGTGTGTAGTTAATCTAAGCGTTGTGTTGAGTGTGTGTGTGTGAGACGCAGCGAATGGAGAAGCTCCCGGTGTGATTAGCGGAGCCGGCGCTGTGTGTGTGTGTGTGTGTGTTTGCAGAGCGCAGGGCTCACACTGACCTCAGGCACTATTATGGGATGTTGATTGTTTTCTGTGAGCATTTGTTGATCAGAGTAAGAGTTTAGTTGTGGTCGTCTGCAGGATACGTGCAGAGTCTGATCCGCAGGGTGGTGAATAACGTCAACATCCTGGTCAATAACCTGATCCTGAAGTACGTGGAGGATGACATCGTGCTGTCGGTGAACATCACGTCTGCGGAGTGCTACACGGTGGACGAGCTGTGGGACCGAGCCTTCATGGACATCGTCTGTGAGTAAAACATGTTCACACGCGTGTCTAACAGCAATGACCGTATGATGAAAGAAACGCTCATGAACACACTCGTGTCGCTGTCCTTACACACTCGTGATGAGTCTGGGTTCAAGCACAGCAGTGTTGGGGTTAGTGCTGGGTGAGTTTGGGGTGTTGTAGGACTGGATGGGTCTGGATGGAATGGATCATGTCTATTTCTCATTGACAGACTTGCACACACATTGACCTTTGACCCTCATTCAGAAACTCTGCTGCTGTGTTGTGTCATGATTTAAAAAACAGCTAATAAACCTGACGAACTGCTGACACCCAACATTTACTGTCTTACTGTCACTCTTTCCCTCTCTCTCTCTCTCTCTCTCTCTCTCCCTCTCCCCCTCTCTCTCTCTCTCTCTCCCTCTCTCTCTCTCTCTCTCTCCCTCTCTCTCCCTCTCTCTCTCTCTCCCCCCCTCTCTCTCTCTCTCTCTCTCTCTCTCCCCCTCTCTCTCTCTCCCTCTCTCTCTCTCTCTCTCTCTCTCTCTCTCTCTCTCTCTCTCCCTCTCTCTCCCTCTCTCTCTCTCAATTCAATTCAATTCAATTCAGAAAGCTTTATTGGCATGACAAAAAATACATTTTGTATTGCCAAAGCGTCAAAACAACATAGAAAATGATTTGGAACATTTAGTACACAAAATATTAAAACTGATATCATAAAACAATAATAATAAAATGAACAGATTAATAAATAAAATAAAATGGATTTAGAAATCATCTATATATATATATATATATATATATATATATACATAAAAAGAAAAATATTGAACATTATATACATGTGTGTAGGTCTTAGGCTGTGAGTGAGTGCGTGTTTAGTGTATGTTTGCTGGTTTCTGGTCGTCCCTCAGGATGTGGCAGGATGCTACAAATTTTGCAGCTATATTTGAGCATTTGGCTTCTTCGCCAAGAATGAAACAAAGTTTTTGGGTCGGATTACAGGTGTTAAATTGGGGAAATATATTATTAATTTTGGGGTAATAATGGTCTCTGATGTGTTTATATTTTGGGCATTCTGTGAGGAAGTGCAGCTCGGTCTCCGTCACTCCCAGGGTGCAGTGCGGGCAGAGTCTGTCCTCACGGGAGAGCCAGGTCTGTCTGCGCCGGCCCGTCTCGATGGCCAGGCTGTGCTCGCTGAGTCTGTACATCGTCAGGGTTTTCCTGAGTCTCACATCACTCACTGTGCTCAGGTAGTTCGCAACGGTGTACTCTCGATTTAGTGCCGAATAACATTCCAGTTTGTGTTGGTTTTTAATGGTGTTTGTCCAATGGGTGATGTACTTGTCTTGTTCTGTGTTGATAATTTGTGCGGGCCGAATGTGTGTGAGTGTGTGTGTGTGCTGAGGCGAGCTGATCTCTGCAGGAGAGAGCCCAGTCAGTCTCAGCACCAGCTGGCACAGGGGACTCCTCGCTACGCTCAGCTCTTGGTGTTTTAGGGCTTGGTAATGGTATGTGTTGGGGTCGCTTGTCTTTAGGTGTTTCCAGAATTTGATGGCTCTTTTTTGGATGTTTAGAAGGAGAGGGTATTGGCCTAATTCTGCCCTGCATCCGTTGTTTGGTGTCTTTCTTTGGACTTTGAGTATTCGTTTACAAAAATCTAAATGTAGAGTTTCAATTGGATGTTTTTCCCAGTTTAAGAGATCAAATTTGATAGAAGGACCCCACACTTCACTGCCATATAAAACAATTGGTTCAATTATGGATTTGAAAAGTTTGAGCCAAATTTGGATTGGGATGTCAATTTTGATTGATCTTTTTATGGCATAGAAAGCCCTTTGAGCTTTCTCTTTGAGTTCATTCACAGCCAAAGTAAAGTTGCCAGTTGGAGTTATTTTCAGGCCGAGGTAAGTGTATGTTTTTGTGCTCTCGATGGTTCTGTGTGATAGTGTGAATGTGTGTGTTGGTCCCTGAGATCTGGAGCGTTTCTGGAACATCATGACTCTAGTTTTCTGGAGGTTGACGGTCAGGGCCCAGGACTGACAGTAATCCTCCAGCAGATCCAGGCTGTCCTGAAGCCCCTCTTTAGTGGGCGACAGGAGGACCAGGTCATCTGCGTAGAGAAGACACTTGATCTCTGTGTCGTGTAGAGTGAGACCTTGAAAGGGGGCGTGTTCTAATATATTGGCCAATTGGTTGATGTAAATGTTGAAGAGGGTGGGGCTTAAACTGCAGCCCTGTCTCACTCCGCGCCCCTGGGGGAAGAATTCGGTTCTTTGGTTTCCAATTTTGACAGCGCATTGGCTGGCTGTGTACATAGATTTGATCAAATCATAAAATTTCCCCCCTATTCCACTGTCGATCAGTTTGAGGTATAATCCTTTGTGCCAGATTGAATCAAAGGCTTTCTTGAAATCAATGAAACAAGCAAAAATTTGTCCTTTGTTTTGATGTACATATTTGTCAATTAGTGTTTGTAGTGTAAAAATGTGATCGGATGTGCGACATTTTGGAAGAAAGCCGATTTGGCATTTACTCAAGGCATTGTGCTTCATAAGGAAGTCTAAAAGTCTGGTGTTTAAGACGCTGCAGAGAACCTTCCCCAGGTTACTGTTCACACAGATGCCTCGGTAGTTGTTGGGGTCTGATTTGTCTCCGTTCTTGTGGATGGGGCTGATGAGGCCCTTGTTCCAGATCTCAGGGAAGAACCCTACACACAGAACATCATTGAACAGTTTCAGCATGGCCAGTTTGAAGCTTTGGTCCGTGTGTTTCAGCATCTCGTTCAGGATGCTGTCGACACCACAGGCTTTCTTGGGCTCAAGGGCTCCTAATTTATCTTCCAATTCCTTCATTGTTATGGGGAAATCTAAAGGGTTTTGATTTTCTTTAATTGATCTTTCCAAATTGTCTAGTTTATTAGTTATTTCATTTTGTTTATAGTTTTGAGTTTGAGTCGGGCTGTATAATTCTTGGAAGTGGTTTTTCCACTTCTCCCCGTCTTGGATTGCCAGAACTTCTAGATTTGGTTTGTATAATAATTTCCATTTATCCCAGAATTTGTGTGAGTTTATAGATTTTTCAATTTCTTCAAACTGGTTTTGCAGAAACTGTGCTTTTTTCCGTCGGAGTGTGGCTTTATATTGTTTTAATGTCTCACAGTAAAGAAGGCGGAGGTCCGAATTATCTGGTTGTCGGTGTTTTTGGTTTGATAAATTTCGTAGGTTTTTTCTCAGAGCCTTACAGTCCAAATCAAACCATTTGTCTGTGTCTAAATATTTTTTCTTTGGTTTAACAATTGACAAATTACTTTTTTGTGCTGTTTTGTAGAATATGTAGTTTAGATCGTGTACTTCCTGATTGATGCCGAATTGATTTTTAGGGTATTCCTGTATTTGGAATGAATGGATGAGGGATTGTATTTCTGGAGATTCAACAGCAGTGCTGTAATTACTGGCACTGTTTTCTGTCCATTTGAAAGACATTAGTTTGCTCATTTGATGTGGGGTCCTAGTTGGTTTGGATGATGTTTCAGATTGCTTTATATAGAGGATGATTTGGCTGTGGTCTGAGAAAGGTTTTAAGGGTTTGACTGTGAATGCTCTCAAAGAGGAAAGGTCTAGGTCTGTGATGGCATAATCTACAGTGCTGTTCCCAAGAGCTGAGCTGTAGGTGTATCGGCCGAGCGAGTCTCCTCGCAGTCTCCCGTTGACGATGTACAGAGCCAGTCCTCGGCAGAGCTGTAGAAGCTGCCGTCCGTGAGCGTTCACGGTTTGATCGCAGTTTTGTCTGCTGGGGTAAGAAGGGTACAGGTTGTTATTGCCAGTTATGAATCTGGTGCCATGTGATTCAATGAAATCGAATTCTTCTCCTGTTCGAGCATTTAAATCTCCCATAAGAAGCACATTTCCCTGGGCCTGGAAATGGCTGATTTCTCTCTCTATGGTTTGGAAGGTTTCCTCTTGGAAATACGGAGACTCGAGGGGAGGAATGTAAATTGCACAAAGAAAAACAGGCTTAGATGCTGATATCATTCCTTTTTGTATTTTTAGCCACAGGTGGTATTGTTCTCTTTTTATTAATTCTATGGACAGTTCGGATCTGATCCATATGATCATCCCTCCCGAGTCTCTCCCTTGTGTGACTGATGTGAGTTTGACTGATGGTAGTATTATTTCTCTGTATCCTGAGGGACAGCCAGTGAACGCATCTCCTCTACACCAGGTTTCCTGTAAGATGATGACATCTAGATCTTGAAGTTCTTTCATAAAATCAGAATTTCTACTTTTTAGGCCAAAAACTGAGGAGTTTAGACCTTGAATATTCCATGTTGAAAAACTAAGTGATTTCATCATAACCTTTTAAAATAATGTGTATGGTGTGTTTGCTATTTTGAGAAAAGAGATATTTGCAAAATTACAAAAGGGTAAATTAAAACAGTGAATGATGGAAGTTATGGTAGGAACTCAAAACATTAACAATTCCATATGAAATGTACATTAATACCACTTTACAATTTTTTTTTTTTTTTTTTTTTTTTTTTTTTTTACAATTTTTTTACCACTGTCCACTGTGTGTTAGCAGGTGAGAGCAGATAATACTCAGCATGTGTTGGATGTCATGGAGTTCAGTGTTGGCTCGATCTGCTCCTCCGCTGACAGCTTGGGCGTAGCTCGGTCTGCTGGGCTGGGCCGGGCTCTGCTGTGGACGGGCTTCGGCTACTGGAGCTGTGGGGCTGTTGTAGGATGGTCTCGGTCTGTAGGGGTCCTGTCTGGGTGCTGCAGCTCGGTGTGGTGCTCTCGCTGGTGCTCCGCTCGGGGCTCTAGATGAGCTGTGCGTTGGGGTGTAGTTTGCTGGAGTGTGTCTCGGTGGATTGACTGGGTTAGGGCTGGTTCTGCTCCACCTGGGGCTGGTCTGGTTGGTCCTGTTTAGAGTGACATCTTTGAGTCTCTTTGCAAGGATATGTACCAGGTTCTTATAAAGGTGGACATGGTCGTATAGACATTCAGTGTTCAGGTCTGGGTGATGGGCCAGGTGGACGTTGGGCAGGAGGGCACAGTGTCTAGAGATGCTGGAATTTATTTTGTTTATTGTGTTGGGATGGAAATCTCTCCTCTGAAGTAAAGTGGACAGGATGATTTTAGAGTTGGGGAAAGTTTTTCTAGCTTTTTCCACAACAGCTCTGAGGGAGTCAGACACTCGGTCCTGCTGGCTCCGCAGGTCGTTGGTGCCCGTGTGGATGATGATGTGGCTGGGTCGGCCTAGCTGTGACACTGTCAGGAGCTCCAGGGCTTTGTCGGTGGTGGGACACCAGAATTTAACAGCTCTGTGTTGGGGGAAAAGTTTCTTTACGTCAATGAATTTGCCGTTTGAGTCGATGAGTAGAGCTATTTCAGGTTCCTCTGTGCTGGTCGGTGCTGTGCTGCTGTGAGACGAGGGCTGATGTTGCTGTGCTGAGGAGTCTGGTTGGGGGGGCTGTGATGGCTGTGAGCGGTCTGGGTCGGGTCTCTCTGCGCTGACAGATGGGTGTTGATTCCCTGTGTGCGGTGACTCTGGGGTGGAGGGCAGTATTTGAGCTCTGTGGGTCTGCTCGGGTTCTGCTCTAGCCAGGAGGAGCTCTCTCAGCTGCTCTCTCAGGGCCTGGATCTCACTGCTCTGCTGCTCTCTCTCCTCCTGTATCTCTCTCAGCTGCTGCCTCATCTCTGCTGTGGATTGTTCTCTGTCCTCTAGTTTTAGTCTCAGTGCGGTCAGCTCACACTGATAGCTGTCCTTCTCTGACTGAAGCTGTCTCATTTGCTGTGTGAGGGCTGATAGTCTCTGTGTTAAGTGCTCTGTGTTTTGCTGGAGTTCAGTATGGGCTGCACATGTGTCTGACTGCTGCTGTCTCAGCACAGTTTCTCTGAGCTGCACCATCTCCATCTCCAGCTTGGTGAAGTGCTCCTGTAGGAGAGGTATAGCTTTGAGCAGGGAGGGTGAGGTGTGCTCAACAGTTTCTGCAGGAGTGGATCTGAGATCTGATGTGCTGTTCGGTGGATTCTGATCAGATGGCAAGCTTTCAGATGGTACAGCTTTCTCATGTTTCACAATTTCACTTATTGTTCTGTAGTCCGCCTGAAATGTTTTCAGGTCCCCCTGTATCATGACTGTGCCATTTTTATAGATGTTCACAGTTATTGCTGTGCTGTCAGGGTCATTTGGCTCTCTGATTTTGACTTTCCAGCCATTACATATGCCTTCTTTCTTTACAGAGGGGTAATGCTGGATGATGGCTTTATGCCAGGCTCTGGGGTGATCAGAGAAGAAAATGAGGTTGCAGACTTCTCCTGTTTTGAACAGGTCTGCAAACAGAGTCTCAGGGTTGTTTGACAGAAGTTTCTGCTTAAAGATTTTCCTTGCGGTGTCAGATTTCACCTCAGAGGGGTACTGTATGGTGGTGAGGGGGGAGCTCATCTGCATATGGCAGTGGGCTGATTGCAGCTGCTGCTCTGATTGGCTGATTTTCTCTGCCTCAGTTAAATTGATACATTGAGGGCCAGAGTGGGGGTTAGCCATAGCTTTAGCTTTTTTAGCATTTCTAGCTTATTGAAGTATAGAAGATCAATTTTATGCCCTTAAATTTTGGGAAAAATAAGCAAACAAGCTAAAAAAGTGTGTCCAGTGCAGTTTTGGTTGTACTCACTGCTTTTTCCTCTTTGAATAGGTGGTTCTTTTCCAGTTTTAAGCTTTCCCTCCAGTTTTCCAGTAGTCCTGTTGCTGCAAGTCTGATCTTCTGATCCTCTGTTTTGATTATTTGTGGTTAAAAGCAAAAATGCTGAATTTTTTAAGTTATTTTCATCAAAATTCACGTCTGTGCATCTTGTTCTTCTAGAATTTGTAGATTTTATGTACTTTTCTTTTCTCAAAATAGCAAAAAAAGAAGAAAATCTAAGAGCTCATGGAGATCATGGCTTCTCTCTTCACTCTCTCTCTCCCCCTCTCTCTCTCTCTCTCTCCCCCTCTCTCTCTCTCCCTCTCCCTCTCTCTCTCTCTCTCTCTCTCTCTCTCTCTCTCTCTCTCTCCCTCTCTCTCCCTCTCTCTCTCTCTCCCCCTCTCTCTCTCTCTCTCTCTCTCTCCCCCTCTCTCTCTCTCCCTCTCCCCCTCTCTCTCTCTCTCTCTCCCCCTCTCTCTCTCTCCCTCTCCCCCTCTCTCTCTCTCTCTCTCCCTCTCTCTCTCTCTCTCTCTCCCTCTCTCTCCCTCTCTCTCTCTCTCCCCCTCTCTCTCTCTCTCTCTCTCTCTCTCTCCCCCTCTCTCTCTCTCCCTCTCTCTCTCTCTCTCTCCCCCTCTCTCTCTCTCTCTCTCTCTCTCTCTCCCTCTCTCTCTCTCTCTCTCTCTCTCTCTCTGTAGCTCCTGAGTTGGTCCTGAGGAAGGTTATCAATTTTTCGGACTGCACTGTGTGCTTGGATAAGCGTAACGCGAGTGGGAAGATCGAGTTTTATCAGGACCCTCTGCTCTACAAGTGCTCCTTCAGAACTCGTCTTCATTTCACCTACGACAACATCAATGCCAAAATCCCTGCCGTCATTAAAGTAAGAGAGTGAATCTGCGGTGTGTCAGGATGGCGTTTGCGTTCACCTCGTCACTGTTGTGTGTGTGTGTGTGTGTGTGTGTGTGTGTTAAGGTTCACACGATGGTGGAGAGTCTGAAACTCTCTCTGACGGACCAGCAGCTGCCCATGTTCATCCGGCTGATGGAGTTGGGTGTTGCGCTGTATTACGGAGAGATGGGCGTCCATCGAGAGGGCGAGAGAGAAGAGAGTGGCTCCCTTCGAGAGGGCGTCTCCGGTGAGCGGGTCGAGCACTGCTTTGTGTTGGTGTGTTTTTCTGAGGCGATAGAAACACACAGATCAGCTCAGTCCAGTGCATCTCTTTGAAGGACATGAACTGAGCTTGTCTCTGCGTCTCTCTTCCCCTGCTCATGTGAATGTGGGTTTGCATCAGTGATTCTGTTATTGTTGTGTTTATTACTGTGAAGCTGCTTTAAAACAGTCTGTAAATAGCACTACACTTTAGAAATAAAGTTGATGTGACTTGAAGACTGAGTGAGACATTTAATTAAAAATGACATTATGCCTCTTTTCACTGGTGTCCCCAGAATGTGTGTGTGTAATTTCAGCTCCAGATCCCCCAGGTCATTCATTACAGCTCAAATCTGCCCCTTTTTGGGTGTGAGCAAAAACACACTGTTTTTGTGTGTGTCCCTTTAAATGCAAAATAGTTTTAGCTCCGCCTCCGTTCAGAAGAGGGCGGGGCCTTCACTCAATCTTCAGAGACTCCGGCAATAACAGCACAGGCGGATCTGACTGACCCAGGATCAGGAGTAACAGCAGCTTTAGCTCCGCCTTCCGGAGAGACTCAGGGAGAGCTGCACTGTTACACACTTCTGTGATTTCGTTTTAATTTTGACACGAAATCAGATCGGCTTATTTTATAACATGCTCTCAGAGAAACACTCACCAAAACACAGTTACTGGGTTTCACGTTTCACTTGTTCTGTGTTGGTAGAAGCACCGGGACTCGATTTTAGCGCTATATAACACGGGAAAAGGCCGATTTTTTTTAATATGTCCCCTTTAATCCATATCAGGAGCTCTGTGAGAAGCGTCTGATCCCAGTCTGATCCTCACTGTGTCCCGCAGGTCTGATGGACGGCTCCGAGGCGTCTCTGACGGGTCAGTACTATCAGGACGAGGATGAAGATCAGGGCTGGGTGTCGTGGGCATGGTCCTTCGTCCCGGCCATCGTGAGCGCAGAGGATGAGGAGGGTGAGGGCGAGTCTGGCTTCTACACAGAGTCCACGGAGGCGGGTTCTGCCCGGCCCCTGCACAGGTCCCCCAGAGACCCTGTAGTGTCCATCGGCTTCTACTGCACTAAAGCCTCGCTCACTTTTAAGGTGAGAGAAACAGCCAGAATGACCCAAATAGCAGCAGTTCTCATGAGTCTCCCTTTAAAATGAAGATCACCCCATTATTTACTCTCCCTCAATCCATCCAAGGTGTATATGACTTTCTTCTTTCAGACAAAAGAAAGAGTTATGTTAAAAAAATATGGATGAATTTGCCTTTTTGAGCTTTTGGTTGCAATCCGCTGCCATTATCAAGCTTGGAAGAGTCAGGGTGTGTAATTAATTAACTCTGATTGTGTTCGTCTGAAAGGAGGAAGTCATGGCTTGAGGGAGAGTAAATCATGGGCTAATGATTTTGTTACTGATATTGTTCTTAAGGTTTGATTGATACTGTGAAGCTGCTTTGATGCCATCTATATTGTGAAAAGCTCTACATAAATAAACTTGACTGGACTGATGTTGATTTTAAAGTGAACTTCTCCTTTAATCGTGTGTGGTTGTGTCTGCAGCTCACGGAGAGCTGTTCTGAGAGCAGTTACTACAGCCCACAGAAGCTGAAGTCCCGGGAGGTGCTGAGTGTGGAGCAGGAGGGAATCACAGTGGAGGTGACACACACACACACACACACACACACACATCACCAGCTCCAGACCCCCTCCTGTGCTCATTGAGTGTGTGTGTTTCAGGCTCTGATGATGGGTGAGCCGTTCTTCGACTGTCAGGTGGGAGTCGTGGGTTGTCGCGCCGTGTGTCTGAAGGGCATTATGGGTGTTCGTGATTTTGAAGAAAATATGAACAGAAAAGAAGAGGTAATCGACTCACACACAGCCTCAAACCTCCACCCGGCTCATGCCGTGATGTTGAGTGTGTGTTTGCCGTGATGTTGAGTGTGTGTTTGCCGTGATGTTGAGTGTGTGTTTGTCGTAGGATGCCGTGATGTTGAGTGTGTGTTTGCCGTGATGTTGAGTGTGTGTTTGTCGTAGGATGCCGTGATGTTGAGTGTGTGTTTGCCGTGATGTTGAGTGTGTGTTTGTCGTAGGATGCCGTGATGTTGAGTGTGTGTTTGTCGTAGGATGCCGTGTTCTTCCGCTGTGGCGATACGCTGAGCGCTAAAGGCATGACGTACCTCACCAACTCACTGTTCGACTACCGCAGTC